>NC_134493.1:5312143-5612143 GCF_040206685.1 Ascaphus truei
GATAAGATACACAACGTATTCTGTTAAACAATTTATATGGTCTTTTATTTCATATGATGTACCATTTGAATGTGATGTGAACTTGTTAGATTTTGTCAAATGTTTGCAGGTTAAACACCGGCCTCTTCCACAACTAACATTTCCCTCCCTTAGAGCCATATTCTGATTGGTAATCTTCTTGGTTTTAAGTTTACTTGGTGCCAGTATTGTTTTAATGCTCCTCGCCTTTCTGAATACAGTTGGAGCATATTCTGGTACTAGGTGACCAATAACAGGATCATTGCGTATAATTTTCCAATGACAATTTAAAATATTTCTAATTTGGGGAGCAGATTGATTGAATTGTGTAATGAATTTTGGTGCATTATTTGATTTATATTCCTTTTTTCTGCTTATACACAATGATTCAGATTTATTTTTTGATTTTTCCAAAAGTGTCTCTCTTTTAATAAGACCTGCATCCTGAAAAGCTTTGTTAACAACAGAGGCATCATATCCCTTTTCCAAAAACTTATTTGATAGATCTTTTCCCTGTGATGCAAAGTCAGAGTCCTCTGAGCAGTTGCGCCTGATTCTGTAAAACTGGCTCTTGGGCACGTTATTTAGCCACTTTTTATAGTGGTTACTGCCATAATGTAAATAGCTGTTGGCTGACACTGATTTGAAGTGTGTTCTTGTTTGAATCTGATTTTCTGTGCCAATGAAAAGTTCTAAATCCAGAAAGACAATTGTGCTACGGTGTACAGTATGTGTAAATTTAAGGCCCATCTCATTGATGTTAAAGGATGACAGAATCTCCTCCAGGATATCCCTATCACCATCCCAAATAAAGATAATATCATCTATGAAACGGCCATAGTATACCAGACCACCCCTCAGACTAGCATTCTCCCAAACATGGGTTCTCTCCCACAGACCCATGTAGAGATTAGCATAGCTGGGGGCAAATCTGGTACCCATAGCCTTTCCACAGATTATATATATATCTCTCTCTCTCTATCTCTCTGTCTCTCTGTATATATATAAAGTATATATATATAGTTGCATGATGAAGCCACAGTACAAATTCATGGGTGAGGGTGGGTATCGGGCCTGTGTGGCTTAACCCCTTAATCACCTTTGCGGTTATTATCTGATAAGGTGTTTAAGGGGTTAATTGATATCTGAATGTAATTGCAATGTATTGGCTTTGTATTTGCTATGTATGTTGTGGACAAGACAAGGATTTTGCTGGCAACGGACACTTCGTATTGATGAGGTCAGTAGTACTTTATTTATTTATATATGCTAGTTAATGTTTTAAATAATGGGCAATTAATCTATTATCCATATTTGGATAATAGTTATTTTGCACATTATTGTACTGTAGGTGTTGGGGGGAGGGTGTATGTATTGAATGTATAGGCCAGGTTTATTTTTTTTTACATTCAGGGTTTGATTCCGTGGTTTTGCGTGGGGCCTCTGGAGACCACCTGTGGGTATCCTCGGGTATACCAAGGGTATCAGGCTGGTGGTTCCACGGGTGACACATGCGGGGATGATGATGTGTGGTCCCACTTCTGTGGGGGCACCGCAGACCCGTAGTCTGTGGGGATGACGATGTGTGGTCCCACTTCTGTGGGGGCACCTCCGACCCGTAGGTGCGGGGATGATGATGTGTGGTCCCACTTCTGTGGGGGCACCGTGGACCCGTAGTGAGCACCCGTGAGTTCCCCAGACCCCCGAGGGAACCACCCGAGGCCCCGCAGACACCTGTGGGTTTGACCCGGGGCTCCCAGACATCCTTGGGCCTACCGTGGAGACACAATTGTGGCCCACGGTGACACAAGGAGACCACGTGGGTGCTATGGTGCTGGCAGGATCCACCAGCAGGCCTCCAGAACCTGTGTAAAAAGGGCTGCTGGTAAACTGTAGGTCTGTCCAGGTGCCCTGCCAGCCCACCGGGGACTAGCGTGGGACTGCGTTATGAACCCTGTATGTAAAAGGATAAATCTTGTATTTATGGGGGGGCACAGGGGGTGGGTAATGTATTTAATAAATATAATGCTGTTTATTGTGGGTCATTGTACTGTTTTTATTGTGGGTACTGGGGGTGGGGTGTTTCCCCAACGGTATGTGGGTAGGCCTCCCTTGTGGGTACTGACTGGGTGGTTAGGCCTGACGGGGGGGGGGGTTAGTGTGGGAGGGTATGTAGGCATCCCGAGTGGTGGGTGAGGGTGGGTTAACCCCTTCATGACTGTAGTGGTTAATAACCGCTATCGTGATTAAGGGGTTAGGGGACATTACTTTGTATGTTTTAATTTTTGTGTCTGTTTTGCAGAAGCGGAGGGGCCATGGCCAGGATGGGGGGGTAACGGTATGTGGGTAGGAGGTGATGGTGGTTAGACCTCACAGTATGCACATTGGGTCCCCCCCCCTCCCCACATTTACATACACTGCACTGACAGCAGGGAGGGAGATTTACTGGTAACAGAAACATCTCTCTGCCTTCAGTGTAATCTGTTTAAAGCCCCCTCCCCCCTAATGTGTGTTTCTGTAAAATCTCTCTCCCTTCAGTGTAATCTGTTTAACAGAAACATTAGGGGGGATGGGGCTTTAGGCCTTTACATCGCTCTCCCTTCAGTGTAATCTGTTTAACAGAAACATTAGGGGGGAGGGGGCTTTAGGCCTTTACATCTCTCTCCCTTCAGTGTAATCTGTTTAACAGAAACATTAGGGGGGAGGGGGCTTTAAACAGATTACACTGAAGGCAGAGAGATACAGGGAATGTACTGTATTGTTCATCATGTATTTTGTTTATTGCAATGCTGTGTATAAAGTATAAGGTTTTTTTACAATTAGATAGATGTAATCCTTGGTATTGTAAGGGTTAGCTTTGGTTTTAAATTGTGTTTTCTGGTTGGTACTTACAGTATATATTGATTTTTGTTTACTTGATTGGTTAAAATAGTTGACTTGTTTGGAAGTGTTTGTATTTACTGGTAGAGTAGCTTGCAATTATATTGTTAACATTCATTTGCAGAATGTATATGGTGCATAGATTTTATGCATCATTTATACAATGTAAATGCAATGTACTGTGTGGATTGGAATGTTATGTTTTATATTGTAAAATCAGTTAGGATTATTAAATGGATTATTATTATTGTCTGTATAGAGAAGCGTTATCTGTAGGACAGTATGATTTTGATAACCATTCTACATGTATTTGTATATTGGTTCATCATGTGTGTAAATATACTGTATACTGTATATATCTATAGATATATACTGCTGCGGCCAAGTTTATTCGAGCATTTGCCCGTTCTTGGCCGCAGCAGTATCCTGGCGCGCGCCGCAGTGTGACGGGCGCGTGCCGAAGCAGCGGAAGAGCGCCCTCCGATCGGGGCGCTCTCCCTACCGCTGCCGGGTCCGCCGGGTCCCCCGGAACCCCCTGCCGCCGTCCCGCGATCGCGGGACACCAGGGCTCCCTCGGGGAGCCCTGGACGCACGTGCAGGGGGCGCTGGCACCCGATGATGCGTGACCGCGCATCGGTGATGCGCGGCACGCTGAGGGAGTGCGGCTTGCAAGCCGGGACATTTCCCGGCTTGCGGAATGAGCCGCACTCGGATAAACTATGTCGGCAGTGTATATATATATATGTGTGTGTATACAGTGTATATATATACACAGTATATACTGTATATGTATAGGGATTGCTATTATATATATATATACTGTATATATATCCAGTATATATATACAGTATACTGTATATTTATTTCTCTTCGTGTATTTATTTATTTATTTAGATTTATTTATTAATTGTGGGGCTGCTGTGCGTGAATTTTTTTTATTGGGGGTGAGGGGGGTGTTTGGCCCTTGGTGTGAGTTTAGGACTTGCAGCAGCAGCACAATTAATAAATAAATCTAAATAAATAAATGAATATAAATAAATACATTTAAAATACATTTTTATTGATAGTGTAGATGTGCAGAGGGTCTCCAGAGCGGAACCGCACTGGTTTCAGGTCTGGGGACCCCCTGCTCCCCAAGATACAGGCCCCTTTAGGGGGTGCCGGTATCCCTCTGCTCTGCTTGGTTTACAGGCCGCGATCACGTGGTCGGGCCCTTTAAACCAAGCAGAGGGATACCGGCACCCCTAAAGGGGGCTGTATCTCGGGGAGCAGGGGGTCCCAGACCTGAAACCAACGCGGTTCAGCTCCGGAGACCCCCTGCACATCTACACTATCAATAGAAATGTATTTAAAATAATTTTTAATGTGCGGATGTTTGCACAGAGAGAGCAGCGGATCTCTCTCTGCTGCAAACACATCTCGCCCCCGCCACCCATACAGTAGTATCATTTATGTATGTGCATATACAGTACTGTATGTGTACAGTACTGTATGTTAGGGCTTATAGGGGTTGTTGTTATACAGTATATATATATATATATATATATATATATATATATATATATATATATATATATATATATATATATATATATATATATATATATATATATATATATATATATATATATACTGTATAACAATATATACTATATATATATATATATATATATATATATATATATATATAAATATATATACTGTGTATATACAGTACAGTATATATATATACTGCATTACAATTCATGAATTTATGCCATCTGGTGGACACGCGAAGCATTGCAGCCTATTAAATCCTGATCATTATCATTTAACAGATCAGGCCCCCGTCAGCCAGGCATGAACCATGGCTGGGAAGGCAAACGCAACGCGGCTTGTCAGAGGTGAGGAGCGGCGCATTCCAGGTATCTGCCAGGTACAAACTGGGCATTTGCTTGAATAAAGTGTGTCGCAGCAGTAGGGATGGAGGTATCCCTGGAATGGTAGAAGTGTCCCTAGTATAAGAGGGGATGCCCAGTTATTGCCCAGATCACCAGAAACTGGTATAGGGGTTCTGGGGGTACTCCAACCATACATAAGGTTGTGAGATGTTTTAAAAGCTAAGTCAGGGTTGCAGTGTGTGGGGGATATGGCTAGTGGGAATAAAAGTACAGATTCTCTTTCTAACCCTCATAGCCAAAAGACTTAGAAAGTACTGTATAACTGTGTAAAGTATATTTTAATAAACAGGTATGTTTAAAGTGTATAAATGCTTGTGCATATGAGCTGGGAACTTCCAGGTCCATGGTTCCGAGAGACCATGTGGCTATCAAGCTTGGTGCCATCAAGTCTGCTCAGGTTCTATACATGAAAGCCTCAAAAGGTTGCCAGGTGTGAAAGCCATTTGGGCAGCGGAGTTAGCTTCAAGTGCTCACATCATGGGATGAATGGAAGTCATCGGACCACCATTTGCCCCAGCCCAGACTTGGAGGAGCCTAACTCTGCGGGTGGCTTCTGTCTGACAAGTGGTAGCAAGCAGAAAGATAGCCTGGCAGCGCTCTGATAGGCTGGTAGGATTTTTTCCATGCTCGGATTGGCTGAAGTATTTCATGATCGAACTCTGAAATACTATAAGAAACCCTCAGCCAATACGTAGGTGAGATTCTAAGCACCAGAGCAGCAGCAGTAAATTTGAAATGACCAAAAGATGAACTTGGAGAAATAGCAGTGAGCCGGCTTTAGACATTTCAAGGCGAGAAATTTTCTAAGTTCCTCTTTTCGTGGCCAAGTTCTGATAATAGAACGTAGCGGTTGCGGCTGGGATTGCAAGCCGGAAACAGTTCCAGGACGTTTGGGACTATCTCCCGGTCAAGGGATTTCAGCATCTCCATAAGAAAGAGAGCAGTGATGTCAGGAACTTCATGCTGATTTGAGTTCCACGACATTTCGGGCCAAGTCCCGGTCAACCTAAAGACTTTGTTTGTTCTTCTATTTTACCAAGGAAAGTCTAGTTTTTTAGCCCAGACACCCCCCCCCCTTAAGTGTGTTTTTTTCTGTATTTTGTAATTGACTGTGTGCACATCTGTTTCTAGGAAATAAATGACATTTTGTTTTACTAACTTGTTTTGTCAGTGAATGATCCCAGTTAAAAGGTGTAAATATCTGGTCTCCCATGACAATAAGTTTCAAGGGGGGTTTGCGGAGGAACCATTGTCAAAATGTGCCTAAAAGGTTGTGGTCCGGAGTTATCGGTTCCACTATAAATGTACCCGAGAATCATGCCTGATTCTCGGATGCATGTAGGCACATTGTCCTGGCAATATCTCCCCTTGAAAATGCAAGCGTGATTCACCACTAGGGTACCCTGCTTCAGCACAGCCCAGAAAGGAGAATGCGGTACAGGGATGAATATGAATTCCTGTAGCTGAGGGAATCCTTAGGTTAAGGGGGGTACCCCAGCAAGTGCCAAGGTGACCCAGAACCAGTGTAGGGTTTGTGGGTGCCCCAACCATATATAAGGTTGAGAGGGGACTCTGAGAGTCCAGACTGAGTCCAAAAGATAGTGTGTGGGGAATAAGGCAGGCAGAAATAAAAGTACAACATCTTTCTTCTTCTGTCCCCTGTACCCAGAGACTCAGAAGTATATTACAAATATACCTTATTAAGTATAATGTGTTTTTACATTCAGAACCAATGTCCAAACAGGATGCCAGAGCTAACCCATAGGCGCTGGTAAGTCTGCTGGACATCGGCATTCAAAGCAGTTAGAGAATGCCAGAGGTGAGAATAGCATTTAGTCAGCAGGGAAAGGTGGAGTACCAGGTCGGGAAATCAATGGCAGTCATCCGGTCTGCACTTGCTATGCCAGACCTGGTGGAGCCTGTCCCGGCGGGTGGCATTGAGATAACAATGGAGGAAGGTGGCAAGCCTGCGCATGTCCCTTGGCTATTTTAGATTTCCTGCTGACCTGGCTTTTCTAGTCGGCTTGGCTCTGATTGGTTGCGTGGGAATATTCCCACGCGTTGATTGGTTGCTGAGTTTTGTGAATGAAACTCAGAATACTATATGAATCTGTGAGCCAATCAGATTGTGTCTTCCGGTATTAAGAGTGCGAGCGGGCTTTTCAAAGTTGCTTTGCCGGGAATAGCAGAGCAACTGGCTTCGATTTCAAGCCAGAAAAGCCTGCCAGCCAGTGGTCTAAGTCCAGTTTTCTGCGGAAAAATTCTCAAAGCCGAATGTAGTGGACGCGGCTGGGATTTCATGCCAATTTGAATTCCAGGGTATTTGGAGTAGCTCGCGGTCAGGAGGGACCAAGTTCTCAGAAGAGAATGTACCGGTGGCGTGTGGAATTTCATACCGGTTTGGGTACCAGGAGATTTCGGGCAAAGTCCCAGTCAAGGTAAAACTCTTTTATAAAGTTCCCTGCATCAAGGAAAGTCTAGTTTTCAACCCCAGTCCTAAAATAAGTGTGTCTTTTTGTGTGTATTTTGTGTATCATTGTGTGTAAGCGAATTTATGCGAATAAACTTCAATTTATTTCATTAGCTTGTTTTGCTCAATGAATGAGCCTGGTAAAAAGGTGTAAATACACCTGTTCTCCTGTGACAGCTGCTCAGCTGCATAATAGTTTCTTAAATGAGGAGTTAGGAGTCAAGTCACTAAAGCCATCAAAGGCACTGAGCCGGTGCGGACTATCAAATTAGATTTTTAAGACACAATAACTTAAGATGGCCAACTTGAGTTTCTGACCAGTACTGCAGACAATATTAAATTTCAATTTCTGCCAGCTTTGAGGCCAGGGTTTCATAGCAGGGAAAGGCTTGGCTCAGGCTGCCGTTCGGCAAGAGGGAGAGAACAGGCAGCTACATCCTTATGTGCAAATCATCAGTTGTTTCCGTGAGCCCTAAAATCTTCTGTGTCCTAGCGCAAGGACTTTCTCCACAATCATGTCCTTCCCCTTTATACTGCATTAACTCGGGAAGCTTATATATTTTAATTGTGTTACTTTGATGTCCCTATATTTTAGGTCTCCCAGCCACCTAGCTACCCTTTCGGAGGGCACTCCACTCATGTTTTTCTAAATTAGAACCTATATGGGTGTGTGCACAGTCATGTCTGCTAACAGAATTCATGCACAGTCCTCATATACCTTCTCCATTGATGTAAGTACTCTAGAGACGTATTAAGTTGGTGCCCACTGTCCTTGTCTCTCTTGCAGCAGAACTGCAGTGATTGCATCTGGATATGAATACACCTGTATGTCAAAGGGCAGATTTGTGCCTGGATTTTGAAGGGCAGGAGCTTGTTGTAACACCAATTTTAAAGTCACAAAACTCATTCCATGTTTAGGAATGTTTTTACATAGTAGATGAGGTTGAATAAAGACATGCGTCCATCAAGTTCAACCTATGCTAATATTAAACAACAGACACTTTATTCTATATCTATACTTACTTATTGGTCCAGAGAAAGGCAAACAAAAAACCCCAGTGACATATGATTGTCACGAGAGAGCAGACAATATATATAATAACCAGGCCAGATTGAACAAGATTAGGATATAGTAAACTTAATGAGTTTATTTCTTATGAGAGGAACAGACAATACATTAAGCAAATAACATTACAGAAATATTTACCCTTACTGGGGTTGGATAATGAGATATTCAGTCGAATAGCGGCTCATTAGTTGTCACAGGCATCCGGACAGTCACGACAAGCACAGGAATAAGGGATGCAAGCAATTATATAGATGCAGGACCCCATTCCTAACATGGCAGTTCAGTTATTGGTGAACAATTACCTTGTCCCAATCACAGGTTGACAGATAACGTGAGAAGCAGGATTTACCCAGCCCCTCATTAGTATCCTCCTCCCATGGTCCTACTTGGCCAGCCCATTTTTTAAAAAAAATATGACAATGGACCTGGGTGCCATTATGTCTAGCAAAATGGTTTTTGGGGCAGATACCTTTCCTGTATGGGTGTTACATTTAACAGGTCACAATTGTTAGTATCCATCTGTGATATCTGGCTGCATATGCAATGAGGGCGAGTCACCTCCATTGATGTACAGGTTTTTCTCACCTCTGGCTAACTTCTCTACCAGGGACCGGAGGAGTAAAGTACATCATAAAGCCTTTCAAATTTCTTCTTTTGATTGTACAATTACATATCAAAGCTGCCATCTGGCAAGCTTTTGCCCTATGTCCAAACTTATAGGAAAAACAGAGATAACTTATAAACTACATTTCCCGTGTAGTAATCAGGTTGAAGATATGTGTGCAACATGTGTTCTTGGCATAGTAAAAGATATTCAAATGTCACCTTTCTAGCATGTATACAGCAAAAGTTATAATTTTACACTTTATCCATTGTCAAGGCTACAGTCCAATTCTCCCCCTCTCTCCATGTTAATACATAGCACCATTATTCAATGGGGGCTGAAGGCTTTTGAACCTCTATGACAGGATTTATACATACATAGTAATTACCACACAGACTGCAGGAGTTTGCAGCCTTATCCTGAAACCAAACAGATGGGTTAGGGGAATGCAGGTTATACCCAGCACCCATTAACCCCTCATATCCCGATCATGTTAACAGGATATATACAACACTTTGGCCAAAGACTTAAACTAAAAGATCATTTTATTCAAGATATATTTATATATATATATATATATATATATATATATATATATATATATATATATATATATATATATATATATATATATATATATACAGTATATATATATATATATATATATATATATATATATATATATATATATATATATATATATATATATATATATATATATATATATATGCACTGTACAGTGTATAGGTGTCATTGGATGTGTACTGAGCTCTGTCTGTGTTTCATGTTCTGTCTCTGGTTTTAAATATATACAATAACACACAGTACTGCTGGGGAAATACATCTAAGACATGGGACAATTCTGTTGAATCAGGGGAACACAGATCAATATATACACAGATCCCATTAACCCCTCGTGTCCTGCATGATTGCAGGGACTGCCGGCTGGGTGTGACCCCTTTATTACAAGCTTGGCAGCCCCTGTCTTGACAATGATCCAATGATATCTCACAAGGGGAAAAATAAATTCATACCTGACTCCAAGAATTGGCAATCGGATTACTCCCTGGATCAACATCCTTCTCATGTTTACTTATTGGGTATATCCCTGTATACCTTTCCTTTCTAAAAAGATGTCCAACCATTTTTTTTGAGCAAATCTATTGTATCTACCATTACACTCCCCATAGGTAATTAATCCCACATTTTCACCCCTTACTGTAAAGAACCCTTTCCTTTAGTTGCTGGTGAAATCTCCTTTCCTCCAACCTTAAGGGATGCCCCTGAGTCCTTTGTACTGCCCTTGGGATGAATAGTTATTTTGAAAGCTCCTTTACTGACCAGTATATATATGTATATAGTTATCATATCACCTTTTAGACCCATTACACTGGTCTAAATTCCTAGTTACCTCCTCAAAGAAACAAATAAGGTTAGTTTGCAATGATCTATGCTTCATAAATCTATGCTGACTATTACTAATATTTTTTTATTCCATTAGGTATTCCTGAATATTATCCTGTATTAAACCTTCAAGTAGTTTCCCCACTATTGAAGTCAGGCTTACAGTTCTGTAATTCCCTGGTTGTGATCTAGCTCCTTTCATAAATATAAGCACCACATCTGCTTTACGCCAATCTTGTGGTATTAAGCCTGTGAAAATGGAGTCCTTGAATATTAAATGTAATGGTTTGGCTATTACTGAACGTAACTCATTGAGAACTTTTGGATGTATGCAATCAGGGCCAGGTGCCTTATTTTCTTTATTTTTTTCAAGCTGTCTATGAACTTCTTCCTCAGTTAAACAATTGTTCATTAATATGGAGGTTGTGGCTTGCTCCTGTGGCACTACAATTGAAATTGATTCTTCCCTGGTAAACACAGAGGCAAAGAATTTGTTTAATACCTCAGCTTTTTCCTTATCTCCAATAATCTGCCTACCCATCTCACACTGAAAGGGTCCTATATTTTAATGCCTCATTTTTTTGTTATTAAGGTACTTAAAGAACTTTTTAGGGTTGATTTTACTTTCTATTGCAATCCTTTTTTCATTATCCATTTTTGCTAATTTGATTGCCCTTTTGCAATTTTTGTTACATTCCTTATAATTCTGATACGATGTCTCCGTCCCTTCTAACGTAAAGAATCTAAACGCCTGCCTCTTCTTTCCCATTTCCTCCCCTACCTGTTTATTTAGCCACATTGGTTTTGACTTTTTTCTTTTACACTTATTACCCAAGGGTATACACTGATAAGTGTGCTTTTCCAACAGTGTTCTAAAGACTGCCCATTTGTTGAACCAAAGTAATCTTTTTTGTGATAATGTATTTCAAATGAGACCCTGGTATGCTCACTGTTATCCAAATGTTCCAGGACTTGAATACTTGTTATTATTTCTACATTGTTTGATATTACCAAATCCAATATTGCCCCCCTACTGGTTGGTTCCTCAATAATTTGGGTCATAAAATTGTCTTTAAGCACTCCCAAAAACCTTTTTCCTTTTGCTGTAATGCTAATCTCATTTCCCCAGTCTATGTCCGGATAATTAAAAAAACACCTATTAGGCAAACATGACCTTTTTTGATGCTTTCCCCATTTGCAAACGTATTTTAGCTTCCTCAATCTCACAGAAATTTGGTGGTTTATAGCATAACCATACAAACATTTTCTTTATACTTTTACCTCCACTGCTAATTTCTATCCACAAGGTCTCTACATTTTCATCATTCTCTTCATAAACATCTTCCCTTATAATAGGTTATACATCTGGTTTAACATATAAGCATACTCCACCTCCTTTTCTATTAACTCGATCCTTCCGAAAAAGGGAATAACTCTCTAAATGAACTGCCCAGTCATGAGTTTCATCCCACCATGTTTCAGTAATGCTTATGATATCATACTGCTCCATTGCAGCTAATAATTCAATCTCCCCTATTTTATCTGTCAGGCTTATTGCATTAGCAAGCATGCATTTAAGTTGTTTTTTCAGCCTGTACTATTATCTTATCTTCTCTTTCCTTTCTGTGCCGACTTAGAAGTCTTTAGAAGTTTTGAAGTATTATCTGTATTTACTCTGTGTCTCACTTCTTGTCAAACTCGCACTTGCCCTCATTCTACCTCCACAACTGACTGTTTCCTCATCTATTCTATTTAGTTCATTATCTGTTTCATCTCCATCCTAGTTTTAAATCTCCTCCAACATTTTTAACATTCTCCCCCTAGCACAGAAGATCCCTCTTCATTAAGGTGCAATCCTTCCCTAAAATAAAGACGGCACCTCTCAGAAAAGTAGTCCCAGTGCTCTAGACACCTAAAACCCTCCTTCCAACACCACTTTCTTAGCCATGCATTAACCTCCCTAATCTCTGACTGTCTCCCTACAGTAGTGCATGGCACTGGTAATATTTCAGAAAATACTACCTTGCCTTAAGCTTTTGGCCTCGATCCCTGAAATCATTTTTTAGGATTCTCCATCTTTCTCTAACTTTGTCATTGGTGCCAGCATGTACCAAGACCACTGGGTCAATCCCAGCCCCTCCCAACAATCTGTCTTCCCGATCCGCAATGTGCCGAACCCGAGCACCCGGGAGACAGCAAACTGTTTGGTTCATGCGCTCATGGTAACAGATTTCCCTATTTACCTTCCTAATAATGGAGTTCCCTAACACCACAATCTTTCTTTGTATCTGAGCATCCTGGGTCCCCACTGTGCTGGAGGAACTATTCCCCTGGCTGCTAGAGGAATCAGTCTCGCCCAGCCTTGCCATTTCTGCCCTGACACTCCAAATATCTTCACTCAAAACGGCAAATATATTGGGATGTGTCAGCTCAGAAACGACCTGCCTCTCCCTATTGTCCCTGCTTCACTTTCTTAGTGTTACCCAGCTACCTACCTGCTCCTCACTCATAGCGCCACCATCTGCACCACTAGTCGAAGCAAGAGCCTGCTCAGTGAGCACTAAACACATTTCAAGCTTGTCAATGTCCCTCAATATTGCAAGTTTCCTCTTCAGATCAGCAATCTCTGACTCTAAAGAGACCACCTGCTCACACTTCTCACAGCGGTATGCTCCTTGGAACAGCTGCTCCAAGTGCACATACACGTGGCAAGATGTGCATTGAGTGGCATTTTCAATCCTGCTCATTCTAGCAACTATGAAGTTTATAAGTTCTAACAGTAAACTGTACTTCAATAAACTAAACCTTGTTTAACCCCTTCCTTGTTCTAACTGCTTCTAGTTATAACTGCCCACTTATTACAACCAGCACTTGAAATCAACCAGTCACGCAGATCAGCACATGGAAGCTCAGGATTCATGAAAAACCTCTGTTCAAATAGGGACACCTACCAGGTGTGTTAGGTTAGCAATGAACTAACCACACCCACTGCTGGCACAGGCAGAAAAAATGTGTGTGTGTGTATGTGGTGATTGATTGATTGAGAGAGAGTGTGTGTGTTGTAATGCAGTGGTGCGCAAACTGGGGGGGGCAATGAGGCGCAAGATTATTTAGGGGGGCGCAGGCGGCGTGCGGCAAAAACTGGGTGCGCGGGCAGACGCTGTGCGCGGTAGGACGAAAAAGCTGTGCGCGAGGGGCGGCCAAGATGATGTGCACGGGTGGGCAGCCGGATATGTGTGCGGGTGGCTGAACAGGATAGTGCAGGTGGCGGCCACGTGATTGTGTGTGCGCACACGCAGGGGCTTCGGAGGTATGGGGAGGAGAACGCCTGAGCACGGTGAAGTCAAACGCCCCTCCCGGTGTCTGCCCTACAATAGCGCTGTGTTCCTGCTCTCCTCCGCTGGCAACCTGCTTCGCTGCGATCCTCTGCGAGGGAAAGGGTCGGCTGCCACTGTATCACTCACACTATGAATGTACAGAAATAATAAAAAAAGAAAGTGAAAATACAACATTGAAACGGGAAAAAAAACATAATAATGTAGGTAGGAGTTTGGATGACAATGGGGATAGCAAGCCAAAGAGCAGGGAGGGGAAGGTAGAAACAAAAAGGGGGGGGGAGAGGGAAGGGAGGTAGCAAAGAGGTGGATGAATGCCCCCCAAAAGTATTGCCTTTGTGCACGTACGCTCTCCCAAGCTTGGCGCTTGGGGAGACAAACAAAATTGACTTTGAAGTGCTCTCAGCAGCAGTCAATGCACACACACAGCCACACACAAACACACACAAATAGCCCCGATCCATGCTTGCAAAATTATGCAGGACACCCTGCGCTCATGCTTGGAGAGTTGGTGATGTCACCGCTCTCAGCGACAGCGTGGACGCTGCCTAATTTTGCAAGCGCGAGCTGTTGAAATATGTAAGTATTTAGACATATTTGGATTTATATTGTATACCGTTTAATAAAGGTTTTTTTTTTTTTTCATGTGATTTTGATTACATCAGGCAGGGGGGGACCGAGAAATTTTATGGATGAAAAGGGGGGCTCGGCATAAAAAGTTTGCTCACCCCTGCACTAGTATACACAGCACTTCCCTTTCCTTCTAGTTCTAACTGCACATGTAATACAACCAGCAATTGAAATCAACCAGTCACGCAGATCAGCACACGCAAGCTGCCTTCTTATCTTTTGTAACTAACCTCTTTTTTTCTCAAACATAATGTTGCTCGTCTTCCTGGGCCTGAGAGTTAGGTTGTACAGTAACATTTCAGATTTGAAAAGCAGTACTGGCAGAATGTCTTTAATTGTATAAGGTTTGTAACACAGTTCCTTTCTCTGATACTATCGTCTCATTGACAGGGCAAGTAAGCAGCGACAGAAAGGTGATCGCATAGTTATTGAGTGCCAGGAGCAGGCCTACTGGCTTGTCAACAAACCACCGGTGAGTCCTGCATTCCCAAGCATGATGTTAACACCTGTCTGAAATATGGACAATTTTAATTTGACCAATTAAATGCATCACTGGTTTATTATTTATTTATAGTATGTACAGATTGTTGTTTTTGAGGATGTTACAGTACCAGTATCAAATTGAGTTTCAGCCATTGTGATTTATGTTCTTGCTTTAGGATTTATAAAAATAATGATTCACAACACTATTATTAACTGATTGTCCAATAGAGGAAAATTGGCTAGACCTTGTAGAAGACTCCTCTCCCACGGGTATTATTCATAATTCATTAATACCCAATTCCTTATTTTATCCGTATTAATCCAAAGGGAGTTATATAGAGACTTTCTATATACTTGTATTGTTTGACTTTGAAAAACTTTGCATTGACTCACAGTTTATTACAAATAACTTTACGATAGGTTAATGTAAGGACTGAAACAACTAGATAACATAGTCATTAGGCAGGCTAACAAGGGGGAAGCATTGTGCTTCAAAATCGAGTATATTACATTTCTGAACGGCAAAGATTACTATCAGATGTTAATTCATATATAACACGCCCTAGTGATCCCACATTAATCTATCAATCAGAACTTTGCTCTTTAGTGAAGCAGGCTCTAGAAGATGAAATAATAGCAAGGGATGAATTCAGTTATCTGTATGTGTCTAATACAAGAATTGCTATCTTTTATCACCTTCCAAAGGTGCACAAATGCCTTCATAATCCACCAGGGATGGTGAGGGGGTAACCAGGCTTACTAATAAAGGTCAAGCCCTCTTGGTTGACCCTCAGTCACGTGGTGAGGTCATAGAGTGTCAGCTCTTGGACCTGGATGTCATGTACAGTATGTACTGCTATGCATTGTATGAAAATGCGACAATAAAGAATTTGCATGTTTTTGCCTTTCCAGGAGTGCCAGCAAGCAGGAATTGCTAGGCTATGAGTTTCAGGGTGGGTTTGACAGAGAAATTCTTTACAAGTTGTGGCTATGTAGTGGGGTTCCATCTTTACTTGATACCCTAAAGATGTACCCGGGAATCAGGTAAGATTCTCGGATTCATTGAAGCACAATGCTCCGGTCAAATGCCTACCCTGACAAGTTCTTGCAGCTCACTGCCAGGAGTCCCTTCTTCAGCACAGACCAGAGAGGTAAAAAGGGGCATAGGGATTTGTGTATCCCGGGTATAGTTAGGGGTCCCTTGCTTAGGGTGAGTCCCCCCATGGTATATGCACAAACTCCTGTGTTCGGGGTATCTCCAACCATGTGAAATTATTTCTAAGTCCAGCTTCGATACAATTGAAGCAACCCTGAAAATCAACCTAAGCATTATTTGAAGCAACTTTTATTAAAACTTCTTATAGGAAGGTCTAGGAGCTCTGAAAATAAAGGTGCACATCTTTTCAGTAGATCCTAGGGGATAAGGAACCTAGAAGAATTTTGTAGGAGACTCCTTAATGTAGTGACTAGTCACATAGCTAATAAAGCTGCTTTAATGTGATTTTTACTAATAGTATACGGAAGCATGGGGTCCCCTGAGCTGAACCCCATTGATTTCAGCCTCGGGATGTCACCGGAGACAAGGCATTTACACTTTTTTTACCAGAATCATACATTGAGCAAAACAGGTAAAGTGAAATAAATTGGAAATTTATTCACAGGAAAAGGCATACATATAATGGAACACAAACTACATAAGAAGAAACATCCCTACTTGGGACCTGGGGTAAATAAATAGACATTCCTAGCTATTTGGCACATTAAACAAGACTGGGCTTAGCCCGAAATGCCCTGGAACCCAAATGAATATGAAGTTCCAGATGCCACCGCTCCCTTCTCTCCAGAGGACTTGAAATCCCTTGACCGGGACTTAACTTCAAATGTCCTGGAACTAAAATCGTCTTGAAATCCCAGCCATGACCGCTAAAGATGCAGCGGCTGTTGTTCGAACATTTTACACATTGTATTTCTCGGAATACCCATGTCATGGCGTGTGATTTCTTCCAACCTTACCGCCTTAAGACGCGTGTTTTTATTGAGTGCAGAAAATGGCATTTTAGAGTTGTCTGCAATACCATCGAGAAACTGAAATGGGAGATCGCGAGTTGTTGTGTTAAAAATCTATTAGCAATAACAGTATGTGAAGAGGGAAACGAGCGCAAAAAATACTGTGAATATAAACAAAGGATACTTATAGTCCCGAATATAGATGTAACAGATGTTGATGGGTGCAGCAAAGGGTAATAAGTGGGTTCTTCAACCACTGGAAATGGCATAGAGTAGGAGGATCCAATGCACACTCACATCCAGATAATATGAAATAAAGAAAAAAGAACACAATACTGTAATTCTGTGTGTGATCGGTATAGGCAAAGGTGGTAATGTACTCACATTTTGTATACCAAATGTGAGTGCATTACCACCTTTACCTATACCGATCACACACAGAATTACACTATTGTGTCCTTTTTTCTTTATTTCATATTATCTGGATGTGAGTGAGCAATTACAGTATACCTGTCCTTTATTGCTGTACAGTACTTAAAGTGTGTGTACTGTAGTTGTAAGTTTAATTTTAATGTTACAAGTTCATACTGTATAGTGTACATGGAAAAGAAGTCCTTTCTTAGCCATACACAAATCCTCTAACTGTAGAAGATTAAAAATATGAGCACTCATAACAAAAATTATTTTTAACAAATTAAGTGTTGTATTTGTACAGGATAATAAAGGAAAAAGGAATAATACAAAAATACAACGTCGCTTCTTTTTCCGAATGTAAAATATTTTTTCCGCGCATGCGTGTATGTCTAATTGGAACCTTATTGAAACGCATATGCGTGTCATCACATTTATGCGCATGCGTGTATGTCTTTGAACTACAGGTTCAGGTATAATCCTGCACACCCGGATGAGTGTGATACTGTAAGTCCTTCTTGGGGATTTAGCGAGAAAGACTTCACCTTCAATGTGAATTTCAAGTTCGGAAAAAAAAAGAGACATCCCTTTTTTTTTCCCTCGACATGGGCTTTTTGAAGGACTGATTTTAATAAACCATTATGTGAAACATGTTTTTGATACTTTATCAATTTTTTCCATTCTTACAATCACTTCCTTTTTAATTCTACTGTACTGTATGAGGTGGCACACAGAAAAAAATATACTGTGAGTAAAGAGCTAAAGTGCCTAAATAACTAACTAGTGATACACTCAATAATACAATCTTTAAATAAAGATAGGCTGTCTAGTAACTACTGTCCAGTACAGGCAGAAAAATACATAAAACAAAATAAACCTGGTGCCAGATATTGTCCGATTAGATGAGTCCTGTGATCCTCTAGAATCCGCACAAGTGCTTGCAGGTCATGTAATGAAAAACAAAAAACAAATCATAGCATATAACATCAGTTATATGCTATGATTTGTTTTTTGTATCTCATTACATGACCTGCAAGCACTTGTGCAGATTCTAGAGGATCACAGGACTCATCTAATTGGACAATATCTGGCACCAGGTTTATTTTGTTTTATACATTTTTTGTATGAGGTGGCATACTGTAATTTTTATTTGGGGGTGAGGGGGGGTTTCAAGTAATTCTGCTGAACAACTGATTCTGATGAACTGTTCAAAAGATTTCTTTGAACTAATAATCCTACACACACCAGGACCGACAAAGCTACAGAAGTAGCACCTCTCCCGCTCCCCCCTCACAAAGCCTAAGCAACAAAAGCAGATTCAACTGCTTATCGAGACCTCCCCCTGAGCCATTCATAATGTTTCAAGCTTTGATAAACTGTGTAGAGTCTGGAGGCCAGTTTCACACATGCATGCGCACATGTGATAAGTCCTTCTTGGGAATTTAGCGAGAATTACTTCACATTCATTGTGAATTTCAATAGGAAAAAACCTGGCGCTTACCTTAAGCTTAATATATGAGGTGTGCTTACAATGTGGCAGTAAGTTAGACCACGGCTCTATGACAGATGCTTTGAGCCAGCATGGAGTTCCCCTCTGCTGCAACCCCAGGGAAGGGTTAATCCGGAACCCTTTTAAAGATATAGAGACATACAAGCAATGGGGGAGCGTGGGATTAGAAAAACATTTGACAATAAAAAACAATAAAATACAATAAAATTAATGTGGTTACAACAATATTGCTGGGGGTTGGTGAAAATATTAAATACACTTACACGGCCATGTGCATGCGGACACGGTAATGTGGTTTCTTTAAGCAATTCCAATATGAGCCTGAGGAAGTCGATGATTCGACGAAACGCGTAGCTCTAAAGTTCCTGCTGAATTTGGCCCAACGTGGCTCCCGTAGCCGGATCAACCAGGCAGCCATTGCAGATAAGGAGAAAAAGTTTTTTTTTTTTTTCCTCCTGCATCACGGACGCGTGATTGGCAATAACGGCTGCTTAAACTGTATCCTGGACTGCACGAGGAGGCCAGGGGTCCAACCACTATGTATGTATGTGAGTCTTGTTGTACCAATTGCTTTTAAAACTAATAAATGTGTTTTAAACCCCACTGACAACGTGCCTCACTTTCTCTACCTACTCCCCCCCCCTACTACCACCACTGGGGAGAGTCCCCATCTGATGCCCAAGACTGGAGTTAGAATCCCACGTTGGTTGCAAACAAAGAAGAGTCTACACTGGGGGGAGATGCAGATGGGTTAATTTAACCCCAAAGTTACCAATTTCCTGCAAGGACTCACACATGGCCGTGTGAGTACAGATATATTTATATATTTATTTCAAAACCCTCTAAACCACCATTACCTGTTGTTGGGAGTGACTGGAATTGCTTAAAGAAACCACATTACCGTGTCCGCTTGCACATGGCCGTGTAAGTGTATTTAATATTTTCACCAACCCCCAGCAATATTGTTGTAACCACATTAATTTTATTGTATTTTATTGTTTTTTATTGTCAAATGTTTTTCTAATGTGAATTTCAAGTCTGAAACAAAAAGAGACATCCCTTTTTTTCCGACATGGGCTTATTGAAGAACTGATTTTAATAAACCATTATGTGAAGCATGTTTTTGATACTTTATCAATTTTTGCCATTCTTACAATCACTTGCTTTTTAATTCTACTGTACTGTATGAGGTGGCATACTGTAATTTTTATTTGGGGGCGGGGGGGTTCAAATGATTCTGATGAATTTAAAGAAGGAACAATTGTATTTGTACAGGATAATAAATGAAAACGGAATAATACAAAAATACAGTAGGTCGCCTCTTCTTAAAAATGTACAATCTTGGCTTTATCTTCTTCGTAATGGCTGCATTGCATTCTGTAGTTTTTTTGTCATAGAGAGAGCGGGTATTAGGGCAAATTACTGACTGTTACTACAGTATGCACACAGTATAATACATTTGCACACACCCCCATTCCTGTAGTGCTGCCGCTCTGAAAAAAAAAAAAATGTCACTGTAGGGCATC
Source organism: Ascaphus truei (assembly GCF_040206685.1). Lineage (NCBI taxonomy): Eukaryota > Metazoa > Chordata > Amphibia > Anura > Ascaphidae > Ascaphus > Ascaphus truei. Next base: position 5,332,431 of record NC_134493.1, read on the forward strand.
AAAGGCATTGAGTATTTCCCAATATTGCACTATAACTACTGTCTAACTATATATAAGTGTAAAACTACAGTATATACTGTATAGTATATACTGTAACTCTATACTGTATACAGTATAACTATAATACGTTATGGATTGGAGCACTGTGTCTTACTTGGCAATATTGGTGGTGGGGGGGGGATTTCTTTCATGTTGTCTTCGTCCTGCTCAAGACATGCACATGCAAAACAGAAATAGAATTAAACGATTATATCAAGCATTAAAAGCATTAAACAATGAAACAATTTAAAACAATCAACAGTGGGGGGGGGGGTGAAAATGTGGTCTGCTTTCCACCGTACAGTAGCAGGTCTACCCTGTGGACTCAAGACTGCCTCCCGTGAGGTCCCTTTCAGGTTCAATGTGCTGGACAGGATAGCTAGACAGACGTCTGGAGACAAGTGAATAATTCGGAAACATGAGGTATCGTTCTCACTCACTGGTCTGCTTTAATGGGCATATGCATCAGTTCTTATAGCCCTTTCGGGGCGTTGTCACATATATGTAATTCATTCAGGTTGCCATGTACACATAACAGAAGTCAGTTGTCTTTAACAATGCCATATTCCTTTCAGTTACCACCCAGCCCAGCTGTCGTTGCTATAGTTATCCTTAACAATGCCATATTCCTTTCAGTTAAACCCCAGCCCATCTGTCGTTGCTATAGTTATCCTTAACAATGACATTTTCTCTCAGCTAACCCCCAGTTGCCGTGGCTATCATACGTTGCTGACAGGGCAGTTTGAATATTTTAGGATATATGGGGCTTGATCTCAGCAGGGAGCAACTGTATTAGAAGTGAATTCTGGTCTCTGTCTTAAAACAGAGTTCCCATACATTTTTCCTACAGCTATACACATTGTACCTGAGTTGACAAAAATGGAGCATATATTCTTAAACATACTGTATAAACATAGGACCCCTACCAAAATATACAATAACTATTCCCTCCTTTTGTCATAACATGACAACATTGCAAAATAGGAGGAGCACATAGTTAATACAGTTGAGGTCGCTGTCACGGTAACTTGTGAAAGGATATAATATACACCAAATAACTGGGTTGAACTGAACACGACTTAGATATAATAAATTAGAGTTTATTCCTTAAAGAAGGTGAACACACAAGATATACAAATAACAGGCAAAATATACACTTACTTAGGGTTGGACAAGAAAGCAATCAGGATACAGGATTGGCAATTCCTTCCACAATGCAGATTCAGATGAAGACATCACGAAAAGACACGAAGACAACTGAGTATAGGACTGAGACACTGGTTTATATGCAATTCCAGTCCTATACCTTATTATTGAGTGCAGGCCATTGGAGAACAATTACCTGCACCCAATCTCTCCTTGCCACCTCACCCGTGGGGCACCGTAATACCTGCCCACTGGGTGGGTATTATTCTAATCAGGGGGCCTAGTTCCTCTGCCCCCCTCCCACAAGACTGGCGTCTTAAAGTCTGGCTTTGCCGGGATACCCTTTGTCCACAGGTGTGAATTACAACACTTAGTATCAAGTACCCATGTCCTGTCCTGTATTCCTTTGTGCTCGCATACACAAGCAGGGTAAGGGAGTTTTTGATCAGGAGTTTATGATCGACCACTTGTCTCCCATCCTGAGCATTGATAACACAAAGAAAAGTGCTTAGGCGCTACATGCAATAAAATAAAATACTAACAATAATAACACAATGTGTACAGGGCAGCCAGGAACACTAGCAGAACAACACCAGAGAGAACACAGACCAGTGCCCAAAAAGAATCCAAAGTCCCTAATAGAGTCCAAACAGATGGAAGGGAAGATAATCCAAATGCTCCAATCACTGTAAAATCTCCAATCCGGGGGTCTGTAACATAGGGACAGAAACAAAGAAAAATAATAGTGTAATACGTACTGTAATGTTAAAATGGGACAAACAACATGAAACACTTAACAGAAGACAAACATAAAACAATCAAGCTGAAATAAAAATAACTGTTTAATAAAAAAACGGAGCCTGTTGCAGCGGGTCATCATGGGGTTAAAACCCAAAACCCTACTTACAGCAGTACTGGAATAACAAGCATGTGTAGACAAGTGGGGCAGACACCTGCAGCAGTGGGTGTCCTCAGGGGCTCCCTGTGTAGTATCTTTCCTTCTAGCTTCAAAACACACTCCAAGATGGCTGCTGAGTAAGGGAACTCCACACTCCTGCTTGCCAGCACTGCAGCTTCAATGATGCTGCTTCCTGCTTCACTTGACTGACACTTCTCACAACCAGTGTAACTCCAAGTCACCGTGACCTTTGACCCTACGCGTTTCGTGACTGACGTCACTTCCTCAGGGGATGGTTCAGTGAAGGTGAAGTCCCATTATATACACTTCACTTATCACTGATTGGATAGAAATATCTAATACCAATTAAGTTTAAAACTTCAGCTCTAGACTATACAACGCAGACTAAGACTACCAAATACACACATACAGATGACCCACTGCAACAGGCTCCGTTTTTTTATTAAATAGTTATTTTTCTTTCAGCTTGATTCTTTTATGTTTGTCTTCTGTTAAGTGTTTCATGTTGTTTGTCCCATTTTAACATTACGTATTACACTATTATTTTTCTTTGCTTCTGTCCCTATGTTCTGTCTCCTATGTTATGGAGATTTTACAGTGATTGGAGCATTTGGATTATCTTCCCTTCCATCTGTTTGGACTCTATTAGGGACTTTGGATTCTTTTTGGGCGCTGGTCTGTATATGTTCTTTGTGTTCTCTCTGGTGTTGTTCTGCTAGTGTTCCTGGCTGCCCTGTACACATTGTGTTATTATTGTTAGTATTTTATTTTATTGCACATAGAGCCTAAGCACTTTTCTTTGTGTTATCTGTGTTTTTTGGACTTTTTAGTGCTGGCTGCTTTACTATTGATGTTGTTTAGTATTGTTTAAACACTTCATTTATTATTTATTATTACTGATCAGGTGTAGTTTAAAATAATATTTTATTTTGTATTAATACTTTAATTGCTATAAAGGCAATATGAGCAGCTTATTCCATTCTAGATTAAATAGGAAACAAATGATTGATAAAATATTTAGCAATCCTGACTCTGAATATAGAACAGAGCAAAAGAGAGCAGATTTTCATCCTCTTTTAGAACAACTAGAGAGATTACTCACTACTGAAAATAGCCATTTCTGGGAAATAACAGCTCTGAGCAAGTATCTAGAGAATGGTAGAGCACCAAGTGGTCTCAGAGTTTTGAAAAAACCAACCATTGGTACAGGCGATGTTACATTCCTAAAAGAATGGAACAACATTCTTGATACTTGCACAAACAGTTTGATGAAGTTGCTAATTATATACCGGAAAAAACTATTATTACAAATTGGGTCACAAATCGATGATTTAGAAAATAAGCTTGACCCTTTCACTAACGATAAAGAATTACTTGAGTTAGAACCAAAAGTTAAAAAAGGATTGATCAAGCAGAATCTGATTTAATTGCGAATAAACAAAAAAAGTTTTTTCGTGATAAAATAGATTATGACACCAATTGTCAGAGAAATTGGAGCAAAAAGAACATACAAGATGACAATAAGTCAAAACCTGGGAATAACAAAACCCATAAAAAGGGACACCCTCCTTCAAATCGATCTTGGGGGGTTGCCACAAATAAAGTTCCTACTAATCAAATAGCTCCATTAGACATGAGTCATCAATCAGGTAGTTATCAACAACAAAAAAGTCATCAATATTTCCAACAGCAGAAAAAATCTAAAAGAAAAGAACTGAATATTGAACACCTATCTTTGCCAGTTTTTACCACCAATCAATATCATATTTTGTCCGAAATTGAGTCTGAAAGTGAGATAGAAAGTGTAGGATATACTCCATTACCCACTCCTAAGATTAAAACAGCATTTTCTATTTTAGAGTGGAGGAAGGAGAGAGAGCATCTCTTTCCAGAAATAGAGATCAGTAATCCCCCTTTAGATTTCCAGCCCTTAAATTTAAAGAAAAGGAAAAACGACCTAGAGGGAAAAGAGGGGTTAGTAGAAGAAGAAGAAATAATAATGGATTAGACCAACATTCTAATATCTTTAATATTAGTACACATAAGTTGACCAATGTTGAAAGGAAAGTCCTTGGTAAGGGCCTAACTTTTGCTCCTGTGTGTGGCCCCAACAGTTTTAATTTGTATATTGATGTCCACAGATTTGCGAGGAAACTAGCACTCAAGAAATACTTTGTGAGAGATGCTGTGACAACGCAGATCTGTGTACCAATTGATGGGGCCACACAGGGTGCTACACCTGTTGCTATAAAGCCCACATTTTAAAAAAGAACCATCAACCTTTTATCCAAAGTTTGCACAGGGACACTTAGTAAATACATTTGTTGAGATGGTCACAAAGGATCTAGAAGAGTCTAGTCGGACATTTAAAATCCGACATGACAATTTGAGCAAATTGGAAAAGGAAGCATTGGCCCTCTTAGAGGCAAATGAGAACATAGTTATTAAACCTGCTGACAAGGGAGGGGGTATTGTCATCATGGATCTTCTATATTAAAGAGTCCCTACGAATCTTAGGTGACACTGATACCTACCTTCCTTTATCTAGTGATCCCTTGAGTCAGTTCAAGCAGGATATGGTGCTCTTCTAAAGAAAGGGCTCACTGAACTAGCCATTACTGCGGACGAATTTGACTTCTTGAGAATTGCTTTTCCACGCACTCCACTTTTTTATTTTATCCCTAAAATTCATAAGCACCTCACCCACCCACTGGGTAGGCCAATTATTTCAGGGATTAAATCACTCACATCTAATTTATCACAATTTATTGATTTTCACCTTCAACCTTTTGTGTGCACAACTAAATCTTTTTTACGTGACACCATGCATGTTTTACAGATACTGCGAGAGGTGGAATGGCGACCAGGGTGTGTGCGGGTGACAGCTGATGTCACTTCTTTGTACACCGTCATCCGACATGACCAGGGCTGCCAGGCCATCTCTTGGGTACTGGACACCAACACTGATATCACACCAGGTTTGAAATGTTTTCTGTTAGACAGTATATTACACATTCTTACTCACAATTATTTTTGTTTCAATTCACAATTTTATTTACAGACATATGGGACTGCCATGGGTACGAAATGTGCGCCCAGTTACGCCAACCTCTTCATTAGTACATGGGAGGAAGATTACATTTGGAACAACTGCGCACTGGGTGCAAATTTGGTACTACACTGGCGACACACTTTATTCGAGCTCGGCTAGTCTCGCGAATTTGGGTGTACTCGGGTGTATTCAGGTTTCTGATCGTTTTCTGCCAGAGTGCATTGCGTTATTTTCCGGCAGGGATTTAAGCTTTTTATTCCGGCTTGCTGAAATACTGCAATGCCGTGAAAATACACATGGTGGCGCTTGCGAGCTGTTCTCTGTGAAGCCGTCCCCAATAATGAATTGTAATGCAGTATATATACTGTATATATATATATACTGTATAACAACAACCCCTATAATCCCTAACATACAGTACTGTACACATACAGTACAGTACTGTATATGCACATACATAAATGATACTACTGTATGGGCGGCGGGGGCGAGATGTGTTTTCAGCAGAGAGAGATCCGCTGCTCTCTCTCTGTGCAAACATCGGCACAATAAAAATTATTTTAAATACATTTTTATTGATAGTGTAGATGTGCAGGGGGTCTCCGGTGCTGAATCGCGTTGGTTTCAGGTCTGGGGACCCCCTGCCCCCCCGAGATACAGGCCCCTTTAGGGGGTGCCGGTATCCCTCTGCCTGTAAACCAAGCAGAGCAGAGAGATACCAGCACCCCCTAAAGGGGCCTGTATCTCGGGGGGCAGGGGGTCCCCAGACCTGAAACCTGTGCGCTTCTGCTCTGGAGACCCTCTGCACATGTACAGTATCAATAAAACACATACAATATACAGTATAAATAAACACTCGTTCTTTACCTTAGCGGCTATGCGCTATGGTAAAGAAGCATCATTTCTGTATTTTAATAATATTGTACAGTGAACAGGGGGTTCCCTGAGCCAGAAATTAATGCTCAGGGACCCCCCCTGCTCCTGCTCAATATTATTAAAAATACAGAAATGCTGCTTCATTACCATAGCGGATAGCCGCTAAGGCAATGAAGGGGTTAACCCACCGTGCCTGCTTTATTGTGTGTAGTGGGGATGGGTGAGGGGGAGTATTTGGCCCTTGGTGTGAGTTTAGGACTTGCGGGGGGGTTGCGGGTGCACTTAACCCCTTCACGACCGTAGCAGTTAATACCGCTACGGTCATGAAGGGGTTAAGCCCTCCCGCTACCCCCCGCAAGACCTAAACAAGCACCGTTGGGGCTAATACCCCATTCACCCACCCCCGCTACCCACAATAAAAAAAATACACACACACAGCAGCCGCCAAAAAATAAATAAATAAATCTAAATAAATAAATAAATAAATGACAATAAATACATTTGAAATGAATTTTTATTGATAGTGTTGATGTGCAGGGGGTCTCCGGAGCTGAATCGCATTGGTTTCAGGTCTGGGAACCTCCTGCCCCCCGAGATACAGGCCCCTTTAGGGGGTGCCGGTATCCCTCTGCTTGGTTTAAAGGGCCCGATCACGTGATCGCGGCCTGTAAACCAAGCAGAGCAGAGGGATACCGGCACCCCCTAAAGGGGCCTGTATCTCGGTGGGCAGGGGGTCCCCAGACCTGAAACCTGTGCGCTTCTGCTCTGGAGACCCTCTGCACATGTACAGTATCAATAAAACACATACAATATACAGTATAAATAAACACTCGTTCTTTACCTTAGCGGCTATGCGCTATGGTAAAGAAGCATCATTTCTGTATTTTAATAATATTGTACAGTGAGCAGGGGGTTCCCTGAGCCAGAAATTAATGCTCAGGGACCCCCCCTGCTCCTGCTCAATATTATTAAAAATACAGAAATGCTGCGTCATTACCATAGCGGATAGCCGCTAAGGCAATGAAGGGGTTAACCCACCGTGCCCGCTTTATTGTGTGTAGTGGGGATGGGTGAGGGGGGTATTTGGCCCTTGGTGTGAGTTTAGGACTTGCGGGGGGGTTGCGGGTGCACTTAACCCCTTCACGACCGTAGCAGTTAATACCGCTACGGTCATGAAGAGGTTAAGCCCTCCCGCTACCCCCCCGCAAGCCCTAAACAAGCACCGTTGGGGCTAATACCCCATTCACCCACCCCCGCTACCCACAATAAAAAAAATACACACACACAGCAGCCCCACAATTAATAAATAAATCTAAATAAATAAATAAATACATGAAGAGAAATAAATATATACTGTATATATATATACTGGATATATATACAGTATATATATAATAACAATCCCTATACATATACAGTATATACTTTGTATATATATACACTGTATATATATATATATATATATATATATATATATATATATATATATATATATATATATATATATATATATATATATATATATATATATATATATATATATACATACACAGTATACATTATATATACACACATGATGAACCAATATACAGATACATGTAGAATGGTTATCAAAATCATACTGTCCTACAGATAACGCTTCTCTATACAGACAATAATAATAATCCATTTAATAATCCTAACTGATTTTACAATATAAAACATAACATTCCAATCCACACAGTACATTGCATTTACATTGTATAAATGATGCATAAAATCTATGCACCATATACATTCTGCAAATGAATGTTAACAATATAATTGCAAGCTACTCTACCAGTAAATACAAACACTTCCAAACAATTCAACTATTTTAACCAATCAAGTATACAAAAATCAATATATACTGTAAGTACCAACCAGAAAACACAATTTAAAACCAAAGCTAACCCTTACAATACCAAGGATTACATCTATCTAATTGTAAAAAACCTTATACATTATACACAGCATTGTTTAAAGCCCCCTCCCCCCTAATGTTTCTGTTAAACAGATTACACTGAAGGGAGAGAGATATAAAGGCCTAAAGCCCCTTCCCCCCTAATGTTTCTGTTAAACAGATTACACTGAAGGGAGAGAGATGTAAAGGCCTAAAGCCCCCTCCCCCCTAATGTTTCTGTTAAACAGATTACACTGAAGGGAGAGAGATTTTACAGAAACACACATTAGGGGGGAGAGGGCTTTAAACAGATTACACTGAAGGGAGAGAGATGTTTCTGTTACCAGTAAATCTCCCTCCCTGCATTGCTAACCACCCTCACCCCCTACCCACATACCGTTACCCCCCCCCCATCCTGGCCATGGCCCCTCCGCTTCTGCAAAACAGACACAAAAATTAAAACATACAAAGTAATGTCCCCTAACCCCTTAATCACCATAGCGGTTATTAACCGCTACAGTCATGAAGGGGTTAACCCACCCTCACCCACCACTCGGGATGCCTACATACCCTCCCACACTAACCCCCCCCCCCCACCCATGAGGCCTAACCACCCAGTCAGAACCCACAAGGGAGGCCTACCCACATACCGTTGGGGAAACACCCCACCCCCACCCCAGTACCCACAATAAAAACAGTACAATGACCCACAATAAACAGCATTATATTTATTAAATACATTACCCACCCCCTGTGCCCCCCCATAAATACAAGATTTATTCTTTTACATTCAGGGTCCATAATGCAGCCCCACGCTAGTCCCCGGTGGACTGGCAGGGCACCTGGACAGACCTACAGTTTACTAGCAGCATTCCACAGGTTCTGGAGGCCTGCTGGTGGATCCTGCCAGCACCATAGCCCTCAGGTGGTCTCCTTGGGTCACCGTGGGCCACAATTGGGTCCCCACGGTAGGCCCAAGGATGTCTGGGAGCCCCGGGTCAAACCCACAGGTGTCTGCGGGGCCTCGGGTTGTTCCCATGGGGGTCTGGGGAACTCACGGGTGCTCACTACGGGTCCGCGGTGCCCCCACAGAAGTGGGACCACACATCATCATCCCCGCACCTACTGGTCGGAGGTGCCCCCACAGAAGTGGGACCACACATCGTCATGCCCGCAGACTATGGGTCGGAGGTGCCCCTACAGAAGTGGGACCACACATCGTCATCCCCGCATGTGTCACCCGTGGAACCACCAGCCTGCTACCCTTTAGGATACCCGAGGATACCCACAGGTGGTCTCCAGAGGCCCCACGCAAAACCACAGAATCAAACCCTGAATGTAAAAAAATAAACCTGGCCTATACATTCAATACATACACCCTCCCCCCCAACACCTACAGTACAATAATGTGCAAAATAACTATTATCCAGATATGGATAATAGATTAATTGCCCATTATTAAAAACATTAACTAGCATATACAAATAAATAAAGTACTACTGACCTCATCAATACGAAGTGTCCGATGCCAGCGCCTTCCTTCTCTTGCCCACACAATACATAGCCAAAACCAAGGCAATACATTGCAAGTACATTCAGATATCAATTAACCCCTTAAACACCTTATCGGATAATAACCGCAAAGGTAATTAAGGGGTTAAGCCACACAGGCACGATACCCACCCTTCACCCATGAATTTGTACTGTGGCTTCATCATGCAACTATATATATATATATACTGTATATATATACAGAGAGAGAGATATATACAGTATATATATATATATATATATATATATATATACACACACACGTTATATACACACCCATGATAAACCAATATACAGTACAAATAAATGTAGAAGGGTTATCAAAAGCATACTGCCCTACAACCAAGTAAACAAAAATCAAAAGCCAATACATTGCAATTACATTCAGATATCAATTAACCCCTTAAACACCTTATCAGATAATAACCGCAAAGGTGATTAAGGGGTTAAGCCACACAGGCCCGATACCCACCCTCACCCATGAATTTGTACTGTGGCTTCATCATGCAACTATATATATACTGTATATATATATATACTGTATATAAATATACAGAGAGACAGAGAGAAAGAGAGAGAGAGAGAGATATATATACAGTATATATACTGTATATATATATATATATATATATATATATATATATATATATATATATATATATATACACACACGTTATATACACACCCATGATAAACCAATATACAGTACAAATAAATGTAGAAGGGATATCAAAAGCACTGTCCTACAACCAAACACTTCTCCATACATACACACTAAATTAAAATCAATTTCCTTTAATATTCATAACTGATCTCTCAATCTACTGTAAATCATCACTAAACCTCTGAAAAGCCATTTAAACAACTTACATTCCAATATAAATGATGCCTAAATATCTATGCACCATATACATTCTGCAAGTAAACAAAACTCAATTAGAAATCATTATTTACATCCCTAAACAATTCACACTAGATTCCGAACAATAAAACCATTAACAAATTCACGCCTAGAGCAGAACAATTAAGCCTTTGAAAAAATATAAGTACCGACAAAAATACAACCTTTACAAACCAAGCCTATCCCTGACCTTCCTCAAACACACAATACAATACCAAGGAATACAGTACATCTATCTAATTTTAAAATACTTTAAACTCACAATAAAGCATACTGTAGCAGCATACACAAAATAATTTAAAACACATATAATCCAGCTTTTAAAACAACATCATTTCTTACCCTGTACTGTACTGTATGTATATATCTCTCTAGACATATATATATACATACATACAGTGGCAAGAAATGATATACCACAAAAAAAAAAAAAATACACATGTTAAAAAACCTTTTGAAAAAATTAACAAGTTAAATAAAATACATTCCTTTACTGTAGTTCACTTACCATTACTTGCCCCCACCGACTCCCGTTGCCCAGCTTACTCACGAAGCAATCCACGATCAGGAACCCATAAAATAAAAAACCATAAAATAATAAACATTAAACTAAAAATCCAAACCAAACCACGGGTCTTCTAGTTGTAATCCATCTTTATCTTCATCTGTGTTCTTCTTTCTTCTATCTCCTTCCAGCGGGGTGGGGCGGGGTCTTCTCCCCATCTGTGGCCACGCCCTGGTCTTCTTTCTTCTCCAGAGGTCCTTCCTCCGCGGCGTCTGGCTTCAAAATGAGACGACATAGGCTTTAAAAGGCCTATGACGTCACATTTTGCGTCATGGTTCCCACGGTCCTGATTGGACCGTGAAAACCATGTGTTTTGGTCGACAAAAAAAAATGATGACGTCACTTAAAGGGAATGAAAGCACAGCCAATCAGAATGGCTTTGCTTCAATTGCCTTTAAGATGACGTCATGAAAAGGCACATGGCAGCCCTCACATGGTATGTTAGCCAATCAGAGTAGGGATGGAGTTCCCACGCTCTGATTGGCTACCATACCATGTGAGGGCGGCCATGTGCCTTTTCATGACGTCATCTTAAAGGCAATTGAAGCAAAGCCATTCTGATTGGCTGTGCTTTCATTCCCTTTAAGTGACGTCATCATTTTTTTTTGTCGGCCAAAACACATGGTTTTCACGGTCCAATCAGGACCGTGGGAACCATGACGCAAAATGTGACGTCATAGGCCTTTAAAAGCCTATGTCGTCTCATTTTGAAGCCAGACGCCGCGGAGGAAGGACCTCAAGGAAAGAAAGAAGACCAGGGCGTGGCCGCAGACGGAGAGAAGACCCCGCCCCGCCACCCTGGAAGGAGATAGAAGAAAGAAGAATACAGATGAAGATGGATTACAGATAGAAGACCCGTGGATTGGTTTGGATTTTTAGTTTAATGTTTATTATTTTCTGGTTTATTCTTTTATGGGTTCCTAATCGTGGATTGGTTCGTGAGTAAGCTGGGCAATGGGAGTCGGTGGGGGCAAGTAATGGTAAGTGAACTACAGTAAAGAAATGTATTTTATTTAACTTGTTAATTTTTTCAAAAGGTTTTTTAACATGTGTATTATTATTTTTTTGTGGTATATCATTTCTTGCCACTGTATGTATGTATGTATATATGTCTAGAGAGATATATACATACAGTACAGTACAGGGTAAGAAATGATGTTGTTTTAAAAGCTGGATTAGATGTGTTTTAAATTATTTTGTGTATGCTGCTACAGTATGCTTTATTGTGAGTTTAAAGTATTTTAAAATTAGATAGATGTACTGTATTCCTTGGTATTGTATTGTGTGTTTGAGGAAGGTCAGGGATAGGCTTGGTTTGTAAAGGTTGTATTTTTGTCGGTACTTATATTTTTTCAAAGGCTTAATTGTTCTGCTCTAGGCGTGAATTTGTTAATGGTTTTATTGTTCGGGATCTAGTGTGAATTGTTTAGGGATGTAAATAATGATTGCTAATTGAGTTTTGTTTACTTGGTTGATTAATTTGCAGAATGTATATGGTGCATAGATATTTAGGCATCATTTATATTGGAATGTAAGTTGTTTAAATGGCTTTTCAGAGGTTTAGTGATGATTTACAGTAGATTGAGAGATCAGTTATGAATATTAAAGGAAATTGATTTTAATTTAGTGTGTATGTATGGAGAAGTGTTTGGTTGTAGGACAGTGCTTTTGATAACCCTTCTACATTTATTTATACTGTATATTGGTTTATCATGGGTGTGTATATAACGTGTGTGTGTGTATATATATATATATATATATATATATATATATATATATATATATATATATATATATATATATACTGTATATATATCTCTCTCTCTCTTTCTCTCTGTATATATATATATACAGTATATATATATAGTTGCATGATGAAGCCACAGTACAAATTCATGGGTGAAGGGTGGGTATCGTGCCTGTGTGGCTTAACCCCTTAATTACCTTTGCGGTTATTATCCGATAAGGTGTTTAAGGGGTTAATTGATATCTGAATGTACTTGCAATGTATTTCCTTGGTTTTGGCTATGTATTGTGTGGGCAAGAGAAGGAAGGCGCTGGCGTCGGACACTTCGTATTGATGAGGTCAGTAGTACTTTATTTATTTGTATATGCTAGTTAAAGTTTTTAATAATGGGCAATTAATCTATTATCCATATCTGGATAATAGTTATTTTGCACATTATTGTACTGTAGGTGTTGGGGGGGAGGGTGTATGTATTGAATGTATAGGCCAGGTTTATTTTTTTTACATTCAGGGTTTGATTCCGTGGTTTTGCGTGGGGCCTATAGAGACCACCTGTGGGTATCCTCGGGTATCCTAAAGGGTAGCAGGCTGGTGGTTCCACGGGGGACACATGCGGGGATGATGATGTGTGGTCCCACTTCTGTGGGGGCACCTCCGACCCATAGTCTGCGGGCATGACGATGTGTGGTCCCACTTCTGTGGGGGCACCTCTGACCTGTAGGTGCGGGGATGATGATGTGTGGTCCCACTTCTGTGGGGGCACCGTGGACCCGTAGTGAGCACCCGTGAGTTCCCCAGACCCCCATGGGAACCACCCGAGGCCCCGCAGACACCTGTGGGTTTGACCCGGGGCTCCCAGACATCCTTGGGCCTACCGTGGGGACCCAATTGTGGCCCACGGTGACCCAAGGAGACCACCTGAGGGCTATGGTGCTGGCAGGATCCACCAGCAGGCCTCCAGAACCTGTGGAATGCTGCTGGTAAACTTTAGGTCTGTCCAGGTGCCCTGCCAGCCCACCGGGGACTAGCGTGGGGCTGCGTTATGGACCCTGAATGTAAAAGAATAAATCTTGTATTTATGGGGGGGCACAGGGGGTGGGTAATGTATTTAATAAATATAATGCTGTTTATTGTGGGTCATTGTACTGTTTTTATTGTGGGTACTGGGGTGGGGGTGGGGTGTTTCCCCAATGGTATGTGGGTAGGCCTCCCTTGTGGGTACTGACTGGGTGGTTAGGCCTCACGGGTGGGGGGGGGTTAGTGTGGGAGGGTATGTAGGCATCCCGAGTGGTGGGTGAGGGTGGGTTAACCCCTTCATGACTGTAGCGGTTTAATAACCACTATGGTGATTAAGGGGTTAGGGGACATTACTTTGTATGTTTTCATTTTTGTGTCTGTTTTGCAGAAGCGGAGGGGCCATGGCCAGGATGGGGGGGGGGGTAACGGTATGTGGGTAGGGGGTGAGGGTGGTTAGCAATGCAGGGAGGGAGATTTACTGGTAACAGAAACATCTCTCTCCCTTCAGTGTAATCTGTTTAAAGCCCCCTCCCCCCTAATGTGTGTTTCTGTAAAATCTCTCTCACTTCAGTGTAATCTGTTTAACAGAAACATTAGGGGGGAGGGGGCTTTAGGCCTTTACATCTCTCTCCCTTCAGTGTAATCTGTTTAACAGAAACATTAGGGGGGAAGGGGCTTTAGGCCTTTATATCTCTCTCCCTTCAGTGTAATCTGTTTAACAGAAACATTAGGGGGGAGGGGGCTTTAAACAATGCTGTGTATAATGTATAAGGTTTTTTACAATTAGATAGATGTAATCCTTGGTATTGTAAGGGTTAGCTTTGGTTTTAAATTGTGTTTTCTGGTTGGTACTTACAGTATATATTGATTTTTGTATACTTGATTGGTTAAAATAGTTGAATTGTTTGGAAGTGTTTGTATTTACTGGTAGAGTAGCTTGCAATTATATTGTTAACATTCATTTGCAGAATGTATATGGTGCATAGATTTTATGCATCAATTATACAATGTAAATGCAATGTACTGTGTGGATTGGAATGTTATGTTTTATATTGTAAAATCAATTAGGATTATTAAATGGATTATTATTATTGTCTGTATAGAGAAGCGTTATCTGTAGGACAGGGAATAGTTCCGTGGGCGCCTATAAACTTTACCACTATAAAGGATATACGAAAACCAAGCCTGTTGGTTGTGAAGATTGTTGATCCTCACGGTGGGCTTGAAAACAAAGAAAAAGCACAACACATAGCGTAATACTGTTGGAACATTAAACAAACAACATATAAGACAACATATAACAGCTGAAAACTGAAATGGTATTTTAGGACAATAAAATCATTTAATAACAATTAATATTTAATATAATGCACAATTTGCATGGACATATAGATTAAAGCAATTAAAAATCTGAATAGGTGGTTCAACTGCTCCGTAGCACCAATGTTGATGATAGCAATGCCTACTCACCAGATGGAATAGGTTTGCAGGCAGTGGATATTTTAGAGAGTATCCTATCTCATCTGTGTGCTGCTCTCTGCTTAGCTGGCGTCTCTGTCGGCTCGTGGGTGCAGCTCATCAGCAGGGACTCCTGCAGCTCCAGGAAGCACGTCTGGGCAGATGGGACTCAGCTGCAGCTGATTCAGCACGATGTCAGCCACAGGTCACCGTGAGCTCGTCTATCTGCTGCTCACTGCTTGCTGGCGTCGCTATCTGCTCGTGGACGCAACTTATCAGCAGGTACTCCTGCAGGGCGCCAAGCAGGGCGCTTGAATAATGGGAAACCGCAGCAGCTGGTTTAACTCGTCAGCGGCTATATGAGATGGTTAGCTGGCAGCTCACGTTGATTCACCGATGTACGGGGGATACTGCAACAATGTGTGCGGGGCTTGAACCTCCACCCCCTCAGGGGTATATGAATAAAAGAGTCCAAAATGTCCTTTAAATACTGACTTCACCATTTGGGTAAATAGTTCCACCTGTAGCTAATTGCACATGCGCTGTGCTTGTAATAAAGTTGCTCTTAGTGTGTTTGCAATCAGACACTGCGCAGTGAGAATGTCATTGAACAATATAGCAAAAAGCTACTTACTATTTTGTACAGCTGTTATACATATTTCACAACATTAAACATGACACAATAAACAATAAACATAAACTACTAACAACATGTATATTTATGTATATAAACAAAAAATGAATGAATAAAAATGCATAATTTTACGGTAAGACATAAAATAATATTTAATTTAATATTGCGAATTAAGATTAAATAAAGTGTATTAAACCAGTGATAGTGTGCTTATTTATGTAGGAGGAACCTACTGCTATAAGCGAATTCAAACACTAATGTATATGACATGTCACCTTATGGGAATGTATTTGGTACTAACCCACCAAAAAGGATTTCAAGTCAAATTCTACATTTATGCCCATTGGGGACAGAGTACAATAAGAGAGTCATATTGGATTTATGAGTTATGTACAGTACTCTGTCCCCAATGGGCTTAAATGTAGAATTTGACTTGAAATACATTCCCATGTCATATACATTAGTGTTTGAATTCGCTTATAGCAGTAGGTTCCTCCTACTGTACATAAATAAGCACACTATCACTGGTTTAATACACTTTATTTAATCTTAATTCGCAATATTAAATTAAATATTATTTTATGTCTTACCTTAAAATTATGCATTTTTATTCATTCATTTTTTGTTTATATACATAAATATACATGTTGTTAGTAGTTTATGTTTATTGTTTATTGTGTCATGTTTAATGTTGTGAAATATGTATAACTGCTGTACAAAATAGTAAGTAGCTTTTTGCTATATTGTTCAATGACATTCTCACTGCGCAGTGTCTGATTGCAAACACACTAAGAGCAACTTTATTACAAGCACAGCGCATGTGCAATTAGCTACAGGTGGAACTATTTACCCAAATGATGAAGTCAGTATTTAAAGGACATTTTGGACTCTTTTATTCATATACCCCTGAGGGGGTGGAGGTTCAAGCCCCGCACACATTGTTGCAGTATCCCCCATACATCGGTGAATCAACGTGAGCTGCCAGCTAACCATCTCATATAGCCGCTGACGAGTTAAATCAGCTGTTGCGGTTTCCCATTATTCAAGCGCCCTGCTTGGCGCCCTGCAGGAGTACCTGCTGACAAGTTGCGTCCACGAGCAGATAGCGACGCCAGCAAGCAGTGAGCAGCAGATAGACGAGCTCACGGTGACCCGTGGCTGACATCGTGCTGAATCAGCTGCAGCTGAGTCCCATCTGCCCAGACGTGCTTCCTGGAGCTGCAGGTGTCCCTGCTGATGAGCTGCACCCACGAGCCAACAGAGACGCCAGCTAAGCAGAGAGCAGCACACAGATGAGAGGGGATACTCTCTAAAATATCCACTGCCTGCAAACCTATTCCATCTGGTGAGTAGGCATTGCTATCATCAACATTGGTGTTACGGAGCAGTTGAACCACCTATTCAGATTTTTAATTGCTTTAATCTATATGTCCATGCAAATTGTGCATTATATTAAATATTAATTGTTATTAAATGATTTTATTGTCCTAAAATACCATTTCAGTTTTCAGCTGTTATATGTTGTCTTATATGTTGTTTGTTTAATGTTCCAACAGTATTACGCTATGTGTTGTGCTTTTTCTTTGTTTTCAAGCCCACCGTGAGGATCAACAATCTTCACAACCAACAGGCTTGGTTTTCGTATATCCTTTATAGTGGTAAAGTTTATAGGCGCCCACGGAACTATTCCCTGTCCATACTGTTTTCCTGACCAGGGGGTCAGGCTTTGTGTCCTAGGCAGCCCCTTATGTATAGTTCTATTTAATATATAAGGTAATAGTTACTACACCATACACACTGCGGTTAGCGCTACCTGTTTTGTTGGTTATCTGTAGGACAGTATGATTTTGATAACCATTCTACATGTATTTGTATATTGGTTCATCATGTGTGTATATATACTGTATACTGTATATATATATATATATATATATATATATATATATATATATATATATATATATATATATATATATATATATATATATATATATGTATATATATACAAAGTATATACTGTATATGTATAGGGATTGTTATTATATATATACTGTATATATATCCAGTATATATATACAGTATATATTTATTTCTCTTCATGTATTTATTTATTTATTTAGATTTATTTATTAATTGTGGGGCTGCTGTGTGTGTGTATTTTTTTTATTGTGGGTAGCGGGGGTGGGTGAATGGGGTATTAGCCCCAACGGTGCTTGTTTAGGGCTTGCGGGGGGTAGCGGGAGGGCTTAACCCCTTCATGACCATAGCGGTATTAACTGCTACGGTCTTGAAGGGGTTAAGTGCACCCGCAACCCCCCTGCAAGTCCTAAACTCACACCAAGGGCCAAATACCCCCCCTCACCCATCCCCACTACACACAATAAAGCGGGCACGGTGGGTTAACCCCTTCATTGCCTTAGCGGCTATCCGCTATGGTAATGACGCAGCATTTCTGTATTTTTAATAATATTGAGCAGGAGCAGGGGGGGTCCCTGAGCATTAATTTCTGGCTCAGGGAACCCCCTGCTCACTGTACAATATTATTAAAATACAGAAATGATGCTTCTTTACCATAGCGCATAGCCGTTAAGGTAAAGACGAGTGTTTATTTATACTGTATATTGTATGTGTTTTATTGATACTGTACATGTGCAGAGGGTCTCCAGAGCAGAAACGCACAGGTTTCAGGTCTGGGGACCCCCTGCCCCGTCAAATACAGGGCCCTTTAGGGGGTGCCGGTATCCCTCTGCTCTGCTTGGTTTACAGGCCGCGATCACATGATCGGACCCTTTAAACCAAGCAGAGGGATACCGGCACCCCCTAAAGGGGCCTGTATCTCGGGGGGCAGGGGGTCCCCAGACTTGAAACCAACGCGATTCAGCTCTGGAGACCCCCTGCACATCTACACTATCAATAAAAATTCATTTCAAATGTATTTATTGTCATTTATTTATTTAGATTTATTTATTTATTTTTTGGCGGCTGCTGTGTGTGTGTATTTTTTTTATTGTGGGTAGCGGGGGTGGGTGAATGGGGTATTAGCCCCAACGGTGCTTGTTTAGGGCTTGCGGGGGGTAGCGGGAGGGCTTAACCCCTTCATGACCGTAGCGGTATTAACTGCTACGGTCGTGAAGGGGTTAAGTGCACCCACAACCCCCCCCGCAAGTCCTAAACTCACACCAAGGGCCAAATACCCCCCCTCACCCATCCCCACTACACACAATAAAGCGGGCAACTGCATCTGCAAGCCCACACATTACTGATTCGGCGCTTTACATGTCATGAGTTTATGCCATCTGGTGGACACGCGAAGCATTGCAGCCTAGTAAATCCTTCTCATTATCATTTAATAGATCAGGCCCCCGTCAGCCAGGCATGAACCGTGGCTGGGAAGGCAAATGCAACGAAGCATGCAAGAGGTGAGCAGCGGCAGATTCCAGGTGTCTGCCAGGTTCAAACTGGGCATTTGCTCGAATAAAGTGTGTCGGTGCAGTATGTCGTCGCTACATTGATGATGTGGTGTTTATTTGGTCTGGGGGTCTTCAATTGTTGGATGAGTTCATCAAATATTTAAATAATAATGACAGGAAGTTAACATTCATGTGTAATTTTGATGAGCAACAGATCGATTTTTTTAGATCTGAATCTATACAGTGTAAAAAACAAAATTCAGACAAAGACATTCTTTAAACCTGTCCAGGCCAACAACTAGCTAATGGCAGATAGCCATCATAATCCCCAGTGGATTAGGTATATTCCTAAGGGACAGTTCGTTCGCCTGAAACGTAACTGCACCGACTCCCGGACCTGTGTGAGTCAGGCAGAAGAATTGAAACAGAAATTCATCCAAAGGAAATATCCGGTAGAGCAATTAAATCAAGTTATGGGCCAGGTGGATTCTATTGATAGATCCACATTACTGGAGTATCGGAAAAAAATCCAGATCCAAGGGGGATGACAATATAACATTTGTCACACAATATAATCAGATGGCACCATGTATTAGACATGTGTTTAAGAAGTATTGGCCTATTCTTTTGAGAGATAACACTCTGGCACAGGTATTGACCCCCACACCGAGTATAATTTAAACTAAAGCCACCAACCTTAAATCTTTAGTAGCACCTAGTTGCCCACTGTCTAAAAAGAAGTCTCATTCATCTCATGCAGTTAATGGCTTTTTCACATGTACAAGATGCACAGCATGTAAGTATGGTAAACCAGGTACTATGTTCAAGTCCAATGTCACTTTGAAAATTTATCAAATAAAATCCTTTATTAATTGTCATACATTTTATGTAATCTATTTGCTGACCTGTCCCTGTGGCTTACAGTATGTGGGACGCACAGGTAGGTCCTTCCAAAGAAGGATATACAAGCATGTGTACAATATTAAAAAGGGTCTAATAACCCACAGTGTGTCAAACCATTTTTTGAATTGCCACAACAAGGACCCGACTGGTCTTTGCTGTCAAGCAATTGAAATTGCTGCTACCAATTGGAGGGGGGGGGTGGCTGATAAACTCAACCAGATTAGCAGACGTGAAGCTTTCTGGATTTATGATTTTAAAACCCTCTCTCCAAATGGATTAAATCTAGACTTTGATCTAGGGGTCTTTCTTATCAAATAATATAGGGGGCCTCATGCAGAGAGCAGCGCTATTTAGAATTGGAGAGGGGAATAAAATTTAGCTTTATTGGAGAGTTTTTTTCTCCATATGCAGAAAGGGCATAAAACTGCATTTACAATCCTTTCTGCATATGGAGAGTTTCAACCAGCGCTATGAGCACTGTTGAAACTAGTGGGAAAGAAATCGTTTTTTTTTTTTCTCCTCCACCGGCCGCGGAGCGCCAGCTTCATGGTGGAGAGGAAAAATGTTGAAAATCGCGCCATTTTTTTGGCGCGAACAGCCACTAGATGGCGTTCGCGGCTCTCTGCATACGGCCATTTTAAACACTGGAGAGATTAGGATCTCTCCAGCCGCGTGGCGAGTTTCAATAAAAAAAAAAACATTGGCGCTTTTTTTAAAACTTGCCATTATCTGCCTTTCTCAAGGCAGAATTCACCAAAACATGCCGCTTTCCCTGTTAGCGCTGCTCTCTGCATGAGGCCCAGGGTCTCTTAATATAGTGTATAGTGTTGCACTTTTTAATCACATTATATTCCACTGGTTTTCTTTTTTCTGTATGATTGTTATTATCATTTTTATGTTTAATTGTAGGAATGATTATAACTATGAGTTTGTTTATTTTAATATAATTAATTATTTTATTATTTATTGATTATTATATTAGGATTATTATTATTATTATTATTATTATTATTATTATTATTATTATTATTATTATTATTATTATTATTACATTAATATTTTGTTACTGCTATCTATGCAGTCTTTGATGTGAATTCATCTTCATTTTTAATATGTTTGTAGGTCTGTATGTGTGTATTTGGTAGTCTTAGTCTGTGTTGTATTGTCTAGAGCTGAAGTTTTAAACTTAATTGGTATTAGATATTTCTATCCAATCAGTGATAAGTGAAGTGTATATAATGGAACTTCACCTTCACTGAACCTACCCCTGAGGAAGTGACATCAGTCACGAAATGCGTAGGGTCAAAGGTCACGGTGCCTTGGAGTTACATTGGTTGTGAGAAGTGTCAGTCAAGTGAAGCAGGAAGCAGCATCATTGAAGCTGCAGTGCTGGCAAGCAGGAGTGTGGAGTTCCCTTACTCGGCAGCCATCTTGGAGTGTGTTTTGAAGGTAGAAGGAAAGATACTACACAGGGAGCCCCTGAGGACCCCCACTGCTGCAGGTGTCTGCCCCACTTGTCTACACATGCTTGTTATTCCAGTCCTCCTGTAAGTAGGGTTTTGGGTTTTAACCCCTTGATGACCCGCTGCAACAGGCTCCGTTTTTTAATTAAATAGTTATTTTTCTTTCAGCTTGATTGTTTTATGTTTGTCTTCTGTTAAGTGTTTCATGTTGTTTGTCCCATTTTAACATTACGTATTACATTATTATTTTTCTTTGTTTCTGTCCCTATGTTACGGACCCCCGGATTTGAGATTTTACAATGATTGGAGCATTTGGATTATCTTCCCTTCCATCTGTTTGGACTCTATTAGGGATTTTGGATTCTTTTTGGGTGCTGGTCTGTATATGTTCAATCCTGAGCATTACCATACCATATGGGCTCTGAGTTTTTATAGCAGACATTATACAATTCACTCTTTAATATCTTCACATATTAAAATAATCTGTTCTGCTGGGCCCAGTGGGCTGAAACTGGCCAGTCCCTCATGCCGCAGGTGACTCTCAATGGTGGCCAAGTTTCAGCTCTCTTCGACACTTAGAACCGGAGATACCAAAAAACAAGTTAAAATTCTTATTAATTTAATGCAGGATTCTCCGCTCTAAAAATGAATCTCTGCTTTTCACTCTTTCCCATTGAAATCAATGGGCTCCGCCGCTATAGGCTTTCAATGGAGCAACTCTGCCGTTGAGGTCAACGGGCTTCGCCGCTATAGTCTTTCAATGGAGCAACTCCGCCACTGAAGTCTATAGGAAAACCACAATTCTTTACATTTGCCCATACTCCGTCTGGTTGTTCGGAGAGGGCTGGAAATGGCCATGCAGTCATGCCGGAACAGTGACTACATGCGACCCAAATCCCAGCCCTCTGGTCCTCACAGAACCGGAGACATGGACTTACACATTTTACAGTTTTGGACTTAGCCGTTTTAACGCCACGCGGCTTTTCCCCATTGGAATAAATGGCCGGCGCCGCCATAGGAAATGCATGGGCGAGCGCCGCCATGGGATTCAATGGAGCCTCCGCTCCGCCATTAGAGTCAATGGCGTGACCTTCCTGCTGAGCTCGACCCTTTACGGGGGTCCCTCATTCTCGGACCCGGTGGTGGTCGTGTGTGGGGTTCCTAGGGGCTAGGGGCAAAAATAATTTTATTTCTGGGTGCCCTAGAACCCAAGGTTCCCACGCCAATTGTAGTTGAACTTGAACTCAGTTCTTTTAAAAGACATTGTATCCGCTCTTGCGGTTTGGATGGCTGCCAACCCGTTCCTGGAGGTCGGCGTCGAGGAATCCCCATTGAAATGGATGGCTCCATTGACTTTCAATGGGGAGCCGCCGCTCCTCCTCTCGGGCGCCACCTGCAGGTCTTCTACGAAAACAGGCCCAAAGCGCCGGAATCTCGATAAGGTTGCATTGGGCTGCAATGGCGACTTATGGAGAGCTGCAAAATGGAGCCTGAAAAGGCGGGAAAAGGGAACAAAGGGCTTTAAACACTGAACTAACATGAACCCCTTCCCTTCCGCATCAATCCCGGTGTATGTGTTGGTGCAACACTGGAATGGGAACAATACACTTTTACAGGGGAATATACATTGGGATTCTGAAGCAGGGTAAAAACACATTACTGGACCGCATTCCAGTTAACCCCTTGCTTCCCACGTGAGAGCAGGGTGTGGCCAAATGGGGTGTAACGCCTTCAATACCGGGCCAAACCACCTCTCCCATGACACATCCCCTGCTCAATGGGTGCCTTGTGACCCAGATGCCCACCCTGGCACTGGGACACCACTTGCATCCTTGAAGAACTTGATCAGTCCTGAGGGGTTGGCCTGGCAAAATTGTCCTCCTGAATTGTCCAGTACACAGTTCAGGCCACATTGGATTGTGATGTTCAGATCCTGCTGAGCAGGGCTCCAACGTGGCCTCCGGGCATTCTACTTTGCCCCCCTTTGCCCCCATCCAGTGCCTAGGGAACCAAGACCACTGTGAAGGGGCACCTCTGCAGACCAGGCTGCATGTTGCCCAGAGACTGGTATGTCTCTGTATCAGCGAGAGACCAGCTACCAAGCACAGACCATCGCTTCTCCGTCAAACAAGTCGGGGAAAGAGCTATGTCACTATCCTGTAGGGACCCAACCTACCCTGGCCCCGTGCCCACCAGTAGCTGCTTCGCTATACCTATGCCTCTCCCCCCTGGCTCTAGGGCAGTCCCCACCCCGAGTTGCATCACTTCTGGATTCCAGAAACCAACTGGGATGCTGACTCCTACTCTCTCCTGTGCCTCTTAGGACAAGGCAATCCCCCAGTATCCTGTACTGGGGATCCTGGTACTCAGATGCTTTGCTCCTGCCCTCTCAAGACTGAAGGCCAGGAAGCAAGCACCTGCTACTACCACTGCTGCTATGCCAGCATCACTCCTCTCCTCTCCACTGTGCTGCCCTTCCTCCCTGTAGCTATCCTTGGCTGCCCTGGGGACAGAACCCTCCACTGTACCCCCCTAGCCCTGGCTACTGCTCCTGGCTGCCTACCTCCCCACAGCCCTACCTCTGGGAACCCTGGGGAATCTGTCATGGGTGTCTCTCCTGGCAAGTCAGAACAAGGGACCTCCTGCCTTCCCAGCCCATCCATAGCTTCTACCAGCTGCCTGATACCCCACTGACCTCCTATCTCCCCCTGCTCCACAGTGTCTCCCTGCCTAGCCTCCCATAGGCCCAGCACCTCAGCCACTGCTGATGACTCCTGCTGCTTTACAAGGCTGCAAAAGTGGGGCTCTTAACTAAGAGCCCCCTTTATACTCCACCAGGGCAATGGGAAAGCCTAGCTGCCTTGCAAGCTGCCCATCCTTCTCCTCCCCTGGTTCCCCTATCTCCTGCCACCCACCGGTTACTTCTACAGGGGAACAACAGGGTATAGTCATAGGAAAAATTAAGTCAGGGTCAGTCTGCGACTGGGTCTGGCTTACCTCACTAGTCCCCACAGAGACCACCACCTTCGTTGGTCCCGATTGCAGGGGGACTGGAGTGGCCGCCGCCGGCATCACCTTGGCCGGGAAGAAACAGGCAACTGCTGCAACAGCTCGCGGGTTTGGCACAGGGAAATCGGTGCAGGACATGGGTCCCAGGTCCTCGTGGAGAAACTCGGCTCCATTCAAACAAGGTAAACCACCCTCCTCCCGCAACCGTTGTCCGTCCCCCCACTCAGAAAGGGCTCCGGCACTTTGCCGGAATAATGGCTCTTCCGCCGCTGCCACGGGCGAGCTCCGGGTGACTGCCGCAACAGCACCTGGCTTTGGCACAGGGTCACCGATGTAGATGGTGGGGCTCCGGTCGCTTCTGAGGCTCGTCGACTCCTCCAAAAAAGACAAATCATCCACCTCCCGCACACCCTGATCCTCCCCCAAATTAAATCGGCTCCGGCAGCTTGCCGGAATCGCAGTTTCTCCTCCGCCGCCACAGCCGCCTGCATTCCGCGTCCTGGGAGCACTTCCACTGGCCGGACCATATCAGGTCGGGCCAGGGGTACCACAGCACCTTGCTGGAGCAAGCCGACCGCTTTCCGAGCACCGCTGCTGATGGCCGGAAAATATGTATTCCGGCTGCCGCTCATCTGTTCTCTGCCGGGTGCAGATGGATGGCCGCCGCTTTCCGTCACTGTTGCCGATGCAGCCCAGCCAGGTTTTCCAGGGGACGACCTGTGAAGGGTTGTCACCCTGGCTGGGCAGGAGCCATCGGAGGATGACGCTAAATGGGTCACCTTTCCGCAGCTCTTAAGCGCTGGCACTGAGGGGCTCCTTCGCCCGACCGCGCACGGTCCTGGCATCGGGCATTGCTGTGGCCTGCTTATTGGTAGGGATCGCCCCGCCGCTCTTGCCGGAGCTCCTCCGTGACCAGTGGACTACCCCCTGCAAGAGGCTGCTGAGTCCAGAGCGGAGTTGCTCGAGCGCCGGACTCAGGGAGGGGGTAAGCGGGTCTCTGCAGCGCCAACTCCATGAACTGTGCCCACTCTGCCGGGAACCATGTCACTCCCAACGCACACACCAGTACTAGCTCTTCCAGGGAAAATGGACTGGCCGCCGCAACGGCCGATACCTCTCCTGCTGCAAGATTCCCATGGTCTCCGAGATCACCTGCTCCCTCCTCAAGTCTCTGCCATTCCGGAGCTGGGTCCATTCCCTGCTCTCCGGGCGGTTTGATGGTTACAGCGGCTGCAGCCGGGTTTCGTGCTCACCGATCGCCGCCTCTCTCTCAGCTTTACCGGCTGCAGGTTCCCACTCTGACTTAAGACATTCCTCCTGTCTCGGTGCCTGGCTCCAGTCACACGGATGGCCGGCACTTGGGATCTGGAGGCAATGCTTCTCACAAGTAGGGGAACAGTGAGGTGGTGCCATATCTTGTGTAATATGTTGTACACTGTGTGTCCAATATCTTTAGCCTTAGGAACTCGCAATTCACCCGAGTTCCAACTGTATTACAGAGTCCCGCAGTAAATTGTAATAAAGGTTCAATTCAATCCCGCCGCTGCCACCAGTTTATTATATGCCTGTCACGGTAACTTGTGATAGGATATAATATACACCAAATAACTGGGTTGATCTGAACACGACTTAGATATAATAAATTAGAGTTTATTCCTTAAAGAAGGTGAACACACAAGATATACAAATAACAGACACAATATACACTTACTTAGGGTTGGACAAGAAAGCAATCAGGGTACAGGATTGGCAATTCCTTCCACAATGCAGATTCAGATGAAGACATCACGAAAAGACACAAAGACAACTGAGTATAGGACTGACACTGGATTATATCCAATTCCAGTCCTATAACTTATTATTGAGTGCAGGGCATTGGAGAACAATTACCTGCACCCAATCTCTCCTTGCCAACTCACCTGAGGGGCACCGTAATACCTGCCCACTGGGTGGGTATTATTCTAATCAGGGGGGTTAGTTCCTCAGCCCCCCTCCCACAAGACTGGCGTCTTAAAGTCTGGCTTTGCCAGGATACCCTTTGTCCCCAGGTGTGAATTGCAACACTTTTTATCAATTACCCATGTCCTGCATTCCTTTGTGCTCGCATACACAAGCAGGGTGGGGGAGTTTTTGATCAGGTGTTTATGATCGACCACTTGTCTCCCATCCTGAGCTTTACCGTATCATATGGGCTCTGAGTTTTTATACCAGATCCAAAATACAATTAACTCTTTAATATCTTGACATATTAAAATAATCCGTTCTGCTGGGCCCAGTGGGCTGAAACTGTCCAGTCCCTCATTCTGGAGGTGACTCTCCATGGTGGCAAAGTTTCAGCTCTCTGTGACCCCCAGATCCGGAGATACCAAAAAACAAGTTAAAATGTACCTGGCATGTTCCTGGAATGCCACTCTGTTCACCCGGAGCATGCCGGGCTCCTTTTGCCTTCCCAGCCAGGCGCATTACACGGCTGATGTGCGGTTGATGTGTTAATTGATAATGGTTCAGGATTTACTAGGCTGCAATGCGTCGCGTGTCCGCCAGATGGCATAAATTCATGAATTGTAATGCAGTATATATATGTATATGTATATATATATATATATATATATACACTGTATAACAACAAACCCTATAACCCCTAACATACACATACAGTACTGTATATGCACATCAATGATACTATAGGCCGGCGGGGGCGAGATGTGTTTGCAGCAGAGAGAGAACCACTGCTCTCTCTGCGTAAACATCGGCACATTAAAAATTATTTAAAATACATTTTTAATTAATAGTGTAAATTTGCAGGGGGTCTCCGGAGCTGAACCGCGTTGGTTTCAGGTCTGGGGACCCCATGCTCCCCGAGATACAGCCCCCTTTATGAGGTGCCGGTATCCCTCTGCATTTAAAAGCCTGATCACGTGACCGCGACATGTAAACAAAGCAGAGGGATACCGGCACACCCTAAAGGGGCCTGTATCTCGAGGAGCAGGGGGTCCCCGGACCTAAAACCACAGCGGTTCTGCTCCGGAGACCCTCTGCACATCACAGTATGAATAAAAAACATATATAAATAAACACTCGTTCCTTACCATAGCGGCTATGTACTACGGTAACGAAGCAGCATTTCTGTATTTTTAATAATATTGTACAGTGAGCATGGGGTTACCTGAGCCAGAAATTAATGCTCAGGCCCTGCTCCTGCACAATATTATTAAAAATACAGAAATGCTGCTTCATTACCATAGCATATAGCCGCTAAGGCAATGAAGGGGTTAACCCACCGTGCCCGCTTTATTGTGGGTAGCGGGGGTGGGTGAAGGGGGTATTTGGCCCTTGGTGTGAGTTTAGGACTTGCGGGGGGGTTGCGGGTGCACTTAACCCCTTCACGACCGTAGCAGTTAATACCGCTACGGTCATGAAGGGGTTAAGCCCTCCCGCTGCCCCCCGCAAGCCCTAAACAAGCACCATTGGGGCTAATACCCCCTTCACCCACCCCCGCTACCCACAATAAAAAAAAACTCACACACAGCAGCCGCCAAAAAATAAATAAATAAAACTAAATAAATAAATAAATAAATGACAATAAATAAATACATTGAAATACATTTTTATTTATAGTGTAGATGTGCAGGGGGTCTCCGGAGCTGAACCGCGTTGGTTTCAGGTCTGGGGACCCCCTGCTCCCCGAGATACAGCTCCCTTTATGAGGTGCCGGTATCCCTCTGCGTTTAAAGGGCCCATTCACGTGACCGCGGCCTGTAAACCAAGCAGAGGGATACCGGCACCCCCTAAAGGGGCCTGTATCTCGGGGAGCAGTGGGTCCCCCGACCTGAAACCAATGCGGTTCAGCTCCAGAGACCCCCTGCACATCTACACTATAAATAAAAATTTATTTCAAATGTATTTATTTATAGTCATTTATTTATTTATAGTCATTTATTTATTTATTTAGATTTATTTATTTATTTTTTGGTGGCTGCTGTGTGTGAGTTTTTTTTTATTGTGGGTAGCGGGGTGGGTGAAGGGGGTATTAGCCCCAACGGTGGTTGTTTAGGGCTTGCAGGGGGTAGCGGGAGGGCTTAACCCCTTTATGACCGTAGCGGTATTAACTGCTACGGTCGTGAATGGGTTAAGTGCACCCGCAACCCCCCCGCAAGTCTTTAACTCACACCAAGGGCCAAATACCCCCTTCACCCACCCCCGCTACCCACAATAAAGCGGGCACGGTGGGTTAACCCCTTCATTGCTTTAGCGGCTATACGCTATGGTAATGAAGCAGCATTTCTGTATTTTTAATAATATTGTGCAGGAGCAGGGGGTTCCCTGAGCATTAATTTCTGGCTCAGGGAACCCCCTGCTCACTGTACAATATTATTAAAAATACAGAAATGCTGCTTCGTTATCGTAGCACATAGCCACTAAGGTAAGGAACGAGTGTTTATTTATATATGTTTTTATTCATACTGTAGATGTGCAGAGGGTCTCCGGAGCAGAACCGCTTTGGTTTTAGGTCCGGGGACCCCCTGCTCCCCGAGATACAGGCCCCTTTAAGGGGTGCCGGTATTCCTTTGCTTGGTTTACAGGTCGCGGTCACGTGATCGGAACCTTTATAAGCAGAGGGATACCGGCACCTCATAAAGGGGGCTGTATCTCGGGGAGCAGGGGGTCCCTCGACCTGAAACCAACGCGGTTCAGCTCCGGAGATCCCCTGCACATGTACACTATGAATAAAAATGTAGAGTACTGTATGTTAGGGGTTATAGGGGACGGCTTTAAGGACAACAGCTCGCAAATGCCCCCATGCATTTTTACACGGCATTGCAGTATTGCAGCCAGCTGGAATAAAATGCTTAAATCACAGCCGCAAATATAACGCTATATACCCCGGGAGAAAACGACACAAAACCGCACATCGCCGGGATCTTCTAAAATTCGCGGAGCTAGCCAAGTAAGAATAAAGTTGGTAGCCAGTGTATATAAGTACCAACCAGAATACAAAATTTAAAACCAATGCTAACTTTTACAATACCAAGGATTACATCTATCTAATTGTAAAAAACATTATACTGTACACACATTGAAGCATTGCAATAAACAACATACAGTACAGTACATACCCTGTATCTCCCTGCCTTGAGTGTAATCTGTGTAAAGCCCCCTCCCCCTAATGTTTCTGTTAAATCTCCCTGCCTTGAGTGTAATCTGTATAAAGCCACCTCCCCCTAATGTGTCTGTTAAATCTCCCTGCCTGTGTTGCTGTGAGTGCAGTTTATGTAAATGTGGGGAGGGGAAGTGGGTTATAACCCCACCTCCTTGACTGTGATCTATGTATAGCCCCCTCCCCCTAATGTGTCTGTTAAATCTCCCTGCCTATTTGGCTTTGAGTGCAGTTTATGTAAATGGGGGGGACCCGATGTGCATACTGTGAGGTCTAACCACCCTCACCCACTACCCACATACCGTTACCCCCCCATCCTGGCCATGGCCCCTCCACTTCTGCAAAACAGACACAAAAATTAAAACATCCAAAGTAATGTCCCCTAATCCCTTAATCACCATAGCGGTTATTAAACGCTACAGTCATTAAGGGGTTAACCCACCCTCACCCACCACTTGGGATGCCTACATACCCTCCTACACTAACCCCTCACCCCATGAGGCCTAATCACCCTCACCCAATACCCACAAGGGAGGCATACCCACATACCATTGGGGAACCCCCCCCACCCCCAGTACCCACAATAAAAACAATACAGTGACCCACAATAAACATCATTATATTTATTAAATACATTACCCACCCCCCTGTGCCCCCCATAAATACAAGATTTATCCTTTTACAAACAGGGTTCATAACGCAGCCCCACGCGAGTCCCCGGTGGGCTGGCGGGGCACCTGACAGACCTACAGGGTACCAGCAGCCCTTTTCAAACAGGTTTTGGATGCCTGCTGGTGGGTCCAGCCAGCACCATGGCCCCCAGGTGGTCTCCTTGTGGTACCGTGGGCCACAATTAGGTCCCCACGGTAGGCCCAAGGATGTTTGGGAGCCCCGGGTCAGACCCACAGGTGCCTGTGGGGCCTCGGGTGGTTCCTACGGGGGTCTGGGGAACTCACGGGTGCTCACTACGGGTCGGCGGTGCCCCCACAGAAGTGGGACAACACAGCTTCATCCCCGCAGACTACAGGTCCGCGGTGCCCCCATAGATGTGAAGCCACCGCTTCATCCCCGCATGTGTCACCCATGGAACCACCAGCCTGGTACCCGTGAGATACCCGAGGAAACCACAGGTGTTCTCCAGAGGTCTCACGTGGAACCACGGAACAAACACTGAATGTAAAAAAATAAACCTGGCCTATACATTCAACATACACCCCCCCCCCCCAACACCTACAGTACAATAATATGCAAAATAACTATTATCCAGATATGGATTATAGATTAATTGCCCATTATTAAAAACATTAACTAGCATATTCAAATAAATAATAAAGTGCTACTGACCTCATCAAGAAGAAGTCTCCGTCGCCAGCAACATTCTTGTCTTGCCCACAAAATACATTGCCAAAACAAAGCCAATACATTGCAATTACATTCAGATATCAATTAACCCTTTAAACACCTTATCGGATAATAACCGCAAAGGTAATTAAGGGGTTAAGCCACACTGGCCTGATACCCACCCTTCACCCATGAATTCGTACAGTGGCTTCATCATGCAACTATATATATATATATATATATATATATATAAATATTTGCATGATGAAGCCACTGTATGAATTCATGGGTGAAGGGTGGGTATCAGGCCAGTGTGGCTTAACCCCTTAATTGTATGGAGAAGTGTTATTTGTAGTACAGTATGGTTTTGATAACCCTTCTACATTTATTTGTATATTGGTTCATCATGTGTGTGTATATACTGTATCTCTCTCTCTCTCTCTCTCTCTCTCTCTCTCTCTCTCTCTCTCTCTCTCTCTCTCTCTCTCTCTCTCTCTCTGTGTATATATATATATATATATATATATATATAGTTAGGATTATTAAAGGAAATTCATTGTAATGTATTGTGTCTGTATGGAGAAGTGTTATTTGTAGTACAGTATGGTTTTGATAACCCTTCTACATTTATTTGTATATTGGTTCATCATGTGTGTGTATATACTGTATCTCTCTCTCTCTCTCTCTCTCTCTCTCTCTCTCTGTGTATATATATATATATATATTTATATATATATATATATATATATATATATATATATATATATATATATATATATATATATATACACAGAGAGAGAGAGAGAGAGAGAGAGAGAGAGAGAGAGATACAGTATATACACACACATGATGAACCAATATACAAATAAATGTAGAAGGGTAATCAAAACCATACTGTACTACAAATAACACTTCTCCATACAGACACAATACATTACAATGAATTTCCTTTAATAATCCTAACTGATCTTACAATCTAAATCATCAAATGCCAATGAAAAAACTCACATTCCAATCAATACATTGCATTTACATTGTATAAATGATGCATAACATTTATGCACCATATACATTCTGCAAATGAATGTTAACAATATCATTGCAAGCTAAATACAAATACAGTACCTCCAAACAAGTAAACTATTTTAACAAATCAAGTAAACAAAAATCAATTAGCAATCATTATTTACATCCCTAAACAATTGACAGTCCATCCCGAACAATGAAACAATTAACTAATTCACGCTTGGAGCAGAACAATTTAGCATGTGAAAAAATATAAGTTCCAACCAGAATACAAACTTTAAAACCAAGGCTAACCCTTAACACAAGCACACAATACAATATCAACAATTACATCTATCTAATTTTAAAATACTTTAAACACACAATAAAGCATAGCAGCATAGACAAATTATTTTAAAACACATGAAAGAAAGCTTTTAAAACAACATCATTTCTTACCCTGTATGTATATATCTCTCTAGACATATATATATACACATACATACAGTGGCAAGAAATGATATACCACAAAAAAAAAATACACATGTTAAAAAAGCTTTTAAAAAAATTAACAAGTTAAATAAAATACATTTCTTTAGTTCACTTACCATTACTTGGCCCAACCGACTCCCGTTGCGCAGCTTACTCACGAACCAATCCACCAGGCACAGGAACCCATAAAATAATAAACCATACAAAAAAATAAACATTAAACTAAAAATCCAAATCAATCCACGGGTCTTGTAATTGTAATCCATCTTCATCTTCATTTGTATTCTTTTTTCTTCTATATTCTTCTGGGCGGGGTGGGGACTTCTTTCCATCTTCGGCCACGCCCTGGTCTTCTTTCTTCTCCGGAGGACCTTCCTCCTCGGCGTCTGGCTTCAAAATGAGACGACATACTGTAGGCTTTTAAAGGCCTATGACGTCACATTTTCGTCATATGGTTCCCACGGCCCTGATTGGGCCGTGAAAACCATGTGTTTTGGCCGATAAAAATAAAAATGATGACGTCACTTAAAGGCAATGAAAGCACAGCCAATCAGAATGGCTTTACTTCAATTGCCTTTAAGATGACGTCATTAAAAGAAACATGGCCGGCCTCACATGGTATGGTAGCCAATCAGAGCGTGGGAACTCCATCCCTACTCTGATTGGCTCTAGTATACCATGTGACAGAGGCTTGGGGGGAGAAAGGATGTGTCGTCATTGAAAGCTTGTCACATGGTACTAGAGCCAATCAGAGCGTGGGAACTCCATCCCTACTCTGATTGGCTATTTGTATTTAGCTTGCAATGATATTGTTAACATTCATTTGCAGAATGTATATGGTGCATAGTTTTTATGCATCATTTATACAATGTAAATGCAATGTATTGATTGGAATGTGAGATTTTTTATTGGCATTTGATGATTTAGATTGTAAGATCAGTTAGGATTATTTAAGGAAATTCATTGTAATGTATTGTGTCTGTATGGAGAAGTGTTATTTGTAGTACAGTATGATTTTGATAACCCTTCTACATTTATTTGTATATTGGTTCATCACGTGTGTGTATATACTGTATATATCTCTCTCTCTCTGTGTATATATGTATATATATATATATATATATATATATATATATATATATATATATATATATATTCATTCACAGTAAAATCAACCCCACACTGATGAGACCCATCAAGGTCGAAACAGCTGTCTGTGGGTGGTTTTCTGGGTATGCACCTTAATCCTGGCTGTGCTCAAAGCTGTGACCATGCAGCAAGCTTAGGCCTATAGGGAACCATGTTAATAATGTTTATTGAGGCAAAAAGTGACACTGTGTGCTCATTTGCATGTCATTTCCCAGAATCCCTTGCTGCAGTGGAAGTGCTGTATGCTGGGTGATAATGGGGAAAGGCGGGGTTGCAGACCTGCCTAAGACATGCAGATGAGCATACAGTTATATTTGCATATATATATATATATATATATATATATATATATATATATATATATATATATATATATATATATATATAGTTGAATATGCTAGTTATTGTTTTTAATAATGGGCAATTAATCTATTATCCATATCTGGATAATAGTTATTTTGCACATTATTGTACTGTAGGTATTCGGGGGGGTGTATGTATTGAATGTATAGGCCAGGTTTATTTTTTTTACATTCAGGGTTTGTTCCGTGGTTCCGCGTGAGACCAGAGGGATACCGGCACCTCATAAAGGGGCCTGTATCTCGGGGAGCAGGGGGTCCCCAGACCTAAAACCACAGCGATTTAGCTCCGGAGACCCCCTGCACATCTACACTATGAATAAAAATGTATTTTAAATGTATTTATTTATATTCATGTATTTATTTATTTATTTAGATTTATTTATTTATTTTTTGGGCGGCTGCTGTGTGTGAATTTTTTTTATTGTGGGTAGCGGGGGTGGGTGAAGGGGGTATTAGCCCCAATGGTGGTTGTTTAGGGCTTGCGGGGGGTAGCGGGAGGGGTTAACCCCTTTATGACCGTAGCGGTATTAACTGCTACGGCCGTGAAGGGGTTAAGTGCACCCGCAACCCCCCCGCAAGTCGTAACTCACACCAAGGGCCAAATACCTCCTTCAGCCACCCCCGCTACCCACAATAAAGCGGGCACGGTGGGTTAACCCCTTCATTGCCTTAGCGGCTATCAGCTATGGTAATGAAGCAGCATTTCTGTATTTTAATAATATTGTGCAGGAGCAGAGGGTCCCCTGAGCTTTGATTTGTGGCTCAGGGAATCCCCTGTTCAATGTACAATATTATTAAAAATACAGTCATGCTGCTTCGTTACCGTAGCACATCGCCGCAAAGGTAAGGAATGAGTGTTTATTTATATATGTATTTTATTCATACTGTAGATGTGCAGAGGGTCTCTGGAGCTGAACCGCTGTGGTTTTAGGTCCGGGGACCCCCTGCTTCCCGAGATACAGGCCCCTTTAAGGGGTGCCGGTATCCCTCTGCTTGGTTTACATGCCGCGGTCACGTGATCGGGACCTTTAAATGCAGAGGAATACCGGCACCTCATAAAGGGGCCTGTATCTCTGGAAGCAGGGGGTCCCCGGACCTGAAACCAACGCGGTTCAGCTCCGGAGACCCCATGCACATCTACACTATGAATAAAAATGTATTTTAAATCATTTTTAATGTGCCGATGTTTGCACAGAGAGAGCAGCGGATCTCTCTCTGCTGCAAACACATCTCGCCAGGGGACGGCCTATAGTATCATTGATGTGCATATACAGTACTGTATGTGTATGTTAAGGGTTATAGGGGTTGTTGTTTTACAGTATATACTGTATATATACAGTATAGCATTACAATTCATGAATTTCTCGGCTTGAAAGACAACAGCTCGCAAACTCCCCATGAGTTTTTACATGGCATTGCAGTATTGCAGCCAGCGGGAATAAAATGCTTAAATCACAGCCGCGAAAATAACGCAATACACCCCGGGAGAAAATGACACAAAACCGCAGATAACCGGGATAATCTGAAATTCGCGGAGCTAGCCGAGTTAGAATAAAGTTGGTCTCCACTGTATACTATACACAGACAATAAAAATAAAATAAAAATTACTAAACAAAATATACCTGTAACTACCCTATCATCTTTGTGTGTACACTACTTACACAAACCTAATAGAATATACATTATAATTAAATAAAAAAACCTGTAAAGAAAAAAAGATTATTAACAAGGTCCGTACTTTTGCCCGCGTCTTTCTCCTCCGTTGGTTATTGGCAGGGATTAAAACATACATTTTGTATTCTGTCGCAGCTGTATCTTTTGGCTTTTCCACCTTGGCTATAGTTTAACCTGAAGCAAGTGTGGGTGGTGCTGGGATAAGTTGCACGTGCGTAACTTGAATCCAGGAAGAGACCTCTGAAACTTTAATTGCTGTAATGGTAGTAGTAGGGTCTTTTCATCTGGGATGAAAAACGGTCTTGCGTAGGGAATGCATGACCATTAACCCGTCTCGAGTAAGTGCACTTTCAACTTTGACCTTTGCATAGAGAGACTCAGAAAATATATTAGTTGCATACTAATTCTTTTATTACCAATAACATAGTCCCTAATTAGTTCCTTAAAACTACTGATAGTCATAAATCATCCTATAAGTATCTCATAAGGAGATAATTTATACCTAAGAATAAATTCCTGTATCAATTTCCATACCACTGTCTTGGCGTCCGCATATAGACAGGAGTAGAACTTAACCAAACCTATATAATAATCTAATACGATCTATCTGTAGATTACTTCAAATACCACACTGTTCCCATAAAACATATACTGCCTTCACAAATGCTGGGGCTCACTAATCAATTATCTTTCCCTCTTTTTCACATATAACGTATGTGCTATGTGAACAGTACAGTATTTAACATTAAAATGAAGCAGGAGATAAAAAAAACTCATGTTTGGAACAAAACTTATTTACACACAAACAGAACACAGAACACAGACACAGAACAAACAGAATTTCACACAATAGACCTGACTCCTTTGGGTAAAAAATTTGCATTAAAAATAAAAAATTAAAAAAAACTCAAAACCTTACTGATTATAAATATAATCTGCTTTAGTCTTTTGACAGGAACCTTTAAAACACAAAATAATGTCTGGTTTGCTGAGAGAACAACCTATAGAATAAGAGATAAATGACAGATTTAAATTTGGAGAGAAAAAATGGTTAAAAATGTATAAAATATTAAATATATAATCAACTTTGCAGAAAAGTAATTCCATTGAAAACTTTACATTAGTCAATTTAAAACTATATTTGTCCAACTCCAGGCTTACAGAAAGCTGAGATAACTTTCTGGGCATCTGAACAAAACAGATAACAATGATTAATTACTAGAGTTTAACATACACTGCAATACACTTCGGGACAGCTTAAAATATGAAGCTCCTTACCCGGCCTGATACAGGATAACTTTTTACTGGTATTCAAAAATAAAACCTGGATTTTTTTATTTATTTTTTGTTAAACAGGAAATTATAGGCTTAACATATACTTTAAACGGTTTATCGTTACTGGTTACACACAAAAAGAAACAATAATACCAAAACAAGGCATTGCAAAACTGTTTGATCCTGCCTACAAACTTTATTAATAAAAATATCCTTCTCTCTCCCCATATTATATCTGTGCTTTGAAAACCAATTTGAAAATACTGAGCTTCTACTTTCATGTCTGGAATGTGTCCTGCCCGTTATTTCTGTGTCACTTGTTCACCTAATTCTGTCTATGGAAATGCAGGGGGAAAGAATGTCATTCTGTTTAAGGAAACAAATCGCCTGGCCAGTTCTATAAATATCCTTATTTTTTACAGTGACCGGACTGATTACAAAAAAAATGGTAAAAATCAATAGATTTTCTCAAATTTTGTCCTTTCTTTTTCCTCCTCTCTTTCCACAGACAACCAAATTCTCCCTGCCCAGTGTTGATTAATATGTATTGTAGTGGGGGTGTACACCTTTTAAAATTAAACTTTCAACGCAAGCAATTAATTATATTCTTAAATTAGTAATATTTGCAAGTTCCTGGATAGTAATATACTGCACCGACACACTTTATTCGAGCAAATACCCGGTATGTACCTGGCAGATACCTGGAATGCGCCACTCCTAACCTCTGACAAGCCCCGTTGCATTTGCCTTCCCAGCCTGGGTTCATGCCTGGCTGATGGGCGGCTGATCTGTTAAATGATAATGATTAGGATTTAATAGGCTGCAATGCTTCGCGTGTCTACCAGATGGCATAAATTCATGAATTGTAATGCAGTTTATATATATATACTGTGCAGTATTGCAGCCAGCGGGAATAAAATGCTTCAATCCCTGCTTGGAAAATAACTCAATGTACTCGGGCAGAAAACAGTCACAAACCTCAATACACCCGGGTATACCCAAATTCGTGGGACTAGCCAAGCTCGAATAAAGTGTGTCGCCAGTGTATAATAAACCGTCATTCCTATTATTCAACTCACATAAGACTTTCACACAGATAGGATTCTCTCAGGTTCTACAAGCATACAGGGATTACTCAAACAATCAATGTTTTTATCATAGTTATACCTGAAAATCTAATAAAACATTTTGAAACAAAGAAAACCTATACCTATTATACTGTAGATATGTTCTTAATGCAAGTCAATATGCACTCATACTCGGTTAATCTGGCATAAATAATTTTGGTTGTGTGTCTTAATTTTAGATTGAAACAATTATATTTTCTGCCTTTCCCTCCTAGGAGCTCTGCCTGACTTTCTAACATTTACTAATAACATTTAACAAAACCATCTCCCTGCCTACAACTTCTTCTACCATTCTTGGATCAGACTTTCCTTCGCCTAATTTTATTACCCTAAAAATATGCTTTAACTTTTTTTTGTTTGTTTTTAGAACTTTGCAGTTTAACCTACATTTTTGCTGAGAAAAAAAAACTAAATACCATTTAATTCTTATTCCTACAAAAAAACTTAATTTAATAAGAATATACGTTTCTATTCTTATTCTTGAAATTAATCTGAAAACTTTTATAATGTAGATTAATTACTTTAAAACTAATTGAAAACAATTTTAGAATTCTATTGTAGCA
Organism: Ascaphus truei; assembly: GCF_040206685.1. Lineage (NCBI taxonomy): Eukaryota > Metazoa > Chordata > Amphibia > Anura > Ascaphidae > Ascaphus > Ascaphus truei. Next base: position 5,371,189 of record NC_134493.1, read on the forward strand.
AACATATTATGTTAACTCGCTTACTGCTGCGGCCGAGTTTATTCGAGCATTTGCCCGTTCTCGGCCGCAGCAGTAACCTGGCGCGCGCCAGAGGGTGCCGGGCGCGCGCCGAAGACACGGAGGAGCGCCCTCCGATCGGGGCTTTCTCCCTCCCGCTGCCGGGTCCGCCGGGTCCCCCGGAAATCCCTGCCGCCGTCCCCCACATCGCGGGACACCAGGGCTCCCTCGGGGAGCCCTGGACGCGCGTGCAGGGGGCGCAGGCACCCGATGACGCGTGACCGCGCGTCGATGACGCGCGGCACCCCGAGGGAGTGCGGCTAGCATGCCGGGGCATCCCCAGGCTTGCGGAGCTAGCCGCACTCAAATAAAATGTGCCGCCTGTGTAGCTGTCAACTGCTCACATTCCTGTGTAACATTCAATGAAAAAAAGGTGGGGGTTTCTGCACCTGTGGGCTGCATACAATTACAAGGAGGGACAAAGCTGACTTTTAGATTTTAAATTCAGTCCCTCATTTCCCTTCCTTTATCTCTACCCTTTTTGGTTCTAACATTCTTTACTTTTGTTAACAGATTTATTTCTTAAACACTTTCTGAGTCTTTTCCTTAGCTTCTCTGCTCATTTGCATTCTCTACCACAGTAGAAATTTCTGACAATCTTTTATGCTCCCAACCAATATACACAGTTTCTACTTGCTTCCCAATTCCTGCATGTAAACCTTTCACATATACTGCCACTATAAGTGGTCTTGCGTTCGTCTCTACTTCCTCAATACCTCCATATGCCTTGATCATTTACAATAATCTATCGGCAACATCACTTGCTGTTACACCTTTATTCAGCCAATTTGTCAATATAAATGCCCCAATAATGACATGTTAAAAACTTTTTTTTTTAACCTAACATTGTTATTGTTAGTCTTATACTTTACTTGTTTTGGTCTTCACGATTATCTTATAAAGAAAACTTATTTTAACAATGGGCAATAATCCTAACAGAATATAACACCTTATCTAAATGTCCGTGATATAGGGAACCAACAGTCAGGCAGAAATACAGTTCCTCTTATCCCCTCTACCATTCTTACCATTCCCATTACCATTATCGCAACACACTTATAGTATATATATATATATATATATATATATATATATATATATATATATACATATAAATATATATGTATATATATATATATATATACATATATATATATATATATATGTATATATATATATATATATGTATATATATATATATATAATCAAAAAATAAATAGATGATACCGTTCTGTGGCTAACGAAATGCTTTTATTTGTGCGAGCTTTCGCGATACACTGATCTCTTCTTCCGGCGATGTTCCGGAAGAAGAGATCAGTGTATCTCGAAAGCTCGCACAAATAAAAGCATTTCGTTAGCAACAGAACGGTATCATCTATTTATTTTTTGATTATTGAAGCTCGGCTAACACGGTACTGATACCTCTACAGTAAAGATCCACGGAGGCTCGATTGGGTGACTGTAAAGACCTTACTCAATGTTTTTATTCTTTTTGCCCATTGTAAGTGTCCTTGATTCACTTGCATGTTCATTTTAAATATTAAATTACAATATTATGCTAAGGAAGCCGCGCAGTCTTCTTTTTGTTTTATAGATATATATATATATCCTTATAACTTTAAATACTTATAAGCCAGCAAAACAATACAAGCCAATACTTATGAACTTTAAAATTTTAAACTAAAATCAGCTACACAGTCACATTGAACTCATATATATCAAAAAGAATATTGTTCAAATCCGGGACTCTAACCCATGATGTATTCTACGAGACTTTAACTCGTAGTTATTCTACCCTTGCCTTAGTCCACCAGACTATATAAATAGGGTATCTTTTGATAGGGAGACACCCGGGCGTGATACGGATAGCAATAAATATCTCGTAATTACCCAGATGGTGCCCTATCCTAACTTTCTGACACCAGATGAAAATATGGTCTGCTTTCCGCCGTACGGTAGCAGGTCTACCCTGTGGACTCAAGACTGCCTCCCGGGAGGCTCCTTTCAGGTTCAATGTGCTGGACAGGATAGCTGGACAGACATCTGGAGACAAGTGAATAATTCGGAAACACGAGGTATCGTTCTCACTCACTGGTCTGCTTTAATGGGCATATGCATCAGTTCTTATAGCCCTTTCGGGGAGTTGTCACATATATGTAATTCATTCAGGTTGCCATGTACACTTAACAGAAGTCAGTTGTCTTTAACAATGCCATATTCCTTTCAGTTACCCCCCAGCCCAGCTGTCGTTGCTATAGTTAGCCTTAACAATGCCATATTCCTTTCAGTTATACCTCAGCCCAGCTGTCAGTGCTATAGTTATCCTTAACAATGCCATTTTCTCTCAGCTAACCCCTAGTTGCCGTGGCTATCATACTGCACCGACACACTTTATTCGAGCAAATACCCAGTATGTACCTGACAGATACTTGGTATGCGCCGCTCCTCACCTCTGACAAGCCCCGTTGCGTTTGCCTTCCCAGCCTGGGTTCATGCCTGGCTGATGGGCGGCTGATCTGTTAAATGATAATGATTAGGATTTAATAGGCTGCAATGCTTCGCGTGTCTACCAGATGGCATAAATTCATGAATTGTAATGCAGTATATATATATATACTGTGCAGTATTGCAGCCAGCGGGAATAAAATGCTTCAATCCCTGCCTGGAAAATAACCCAATGCACTCGGGCAGAAAACAGTCACAAACCTCACTACACCCGGGTATACCCGAATTCGTGGGACTAGCCGAGCTCGAATAAATTGTGTCGCCAGTGTACGTTGCTGACAGGACAGTTTGAATATTTTAGGATTCCGGTCAAACAGGATATATGGGGCTTGATCTCAGCAGGGAGCAACTGTATTAGAAGTGACTTCTGGTCTCTGTGTTAAAACAGAGTTCCCATACTTTTTTTCCTACAGCTATACACATTGTACCTGAGCTGCCAAAAATGGAGCATATATTCTTAAACATATAAACATAGGACCCCTACCAAAATATACATTAACAGGGGGATAATTATATCTGTACATCTCTCTAAAATATATGTAAAACATTTATTATTGTTCACATGATACTAGTGACCATGTTTTTTTAGGCTGCAATATGTGAGGATTTCAGTTTGCATTCTGTATTGTTATTTTTTTTATACTATTCTGTATATAACTATATACTGTCTAACTGTAACTATACTACTGTAGGTTAGACATCACACACATACTGTACTGTATAAAATACTTTATATACTGTACAGTAGAAAGTGGAGAGGAAGGGCTGACATAAAATGGTTTAAATGGTTATTTTGAGTGCCATACTTACCTGTATCATACTTACTGTACCTGTACTTATCTTACTAAAGTACAGTATCTTACTATATTCCGGTGGCACCCCCATTACACTCTAAAAGAATGGGCAACATGCTAGCAATATGGTCAATATAGTTATTGCATCTTTGTACTGTGAGTATGTCGTTTCAAAAACTCATTATTCCTTTTGATAATTCATCCTTTTTGGACAGTTTCACAACTTTTCTGATATCATCCTTCAGCGCATGCCACACCAATTCTATGATGTTAAAATCTGGTGATCTGGAATGGGAGGGGGAAAAATGGTCAATTAGTTGAACAGATACTGTAAGAACAGTTTAAAATAATGAGAAAATGTTCTTGTACACAGGAGTACAGTACTTACAGCCACGGCCCCTTTTATTCTCCAACATCCCCGCATTTTTCCGGGATTTTTTTTCAAATTCCACGCACTTCACCGCGTTCATGCCGCATTCTGACCGCATTCATACCGCATTCATGTTGCATTCACAGCCGCGGTTGATGCGCGGTTGATGTGTTTATTGATAATGGTTCGGATTTAATTGGTTGCAATTCTTCGCGTATCCGCCAGATGGCAGATATTCATGAATTGTAATGCGCATGCACTTTAGTAATGTGTCGACTTGCAGGTGTTCCGTTTAAAAAGATACCACAGTGGTCTATTGTAAATTGGCCTTGGGACGAGGCTAAAATAATGTATCAATTTAGGCTTTTCATATTAAAGAAAGACAAGCATTAGTTTCTGTTCTGGTTATTGTCCATAGTCCCGCCATGAGTGCACAAGTGCAGCCCGTGTTCCAAAAACCCGACAGAACGTACGCTTATTTAATATGGGTCTTGATTAATGCAACAGATGATAAGATGGCAACAGTTGTTCAAATTTATCAGTATTTTATCGAAAACTATGACTTTTACAAATTTTCGCCAGATCCTCACGTGTGGAAGCGTGCAATAAGGAAAAAGTTATGTAGCGATCCATGTTTTTTCCATATTGATCCCAATTTTATTGGACGGTATTGGTGTGTATCACCGGGTTTTTCCCGAATCTATGATCATGCAGATGGCAAAAGGCGAAAGGTCGTGTTAAAGACAAGAAAGAAACGTCAGTCACTGGCAAGCAATGCGCCAGCACCAGCACCGGCTTCCAATAATGGTCCGACTGTCATTGACAACCCTTGCTCTCTGTCCACGCCCGGATACCTGCAGCCTGAGTCATATTTCGCGTACAGTTTCGAGCAAGCTTGCATGTACCTAAGCGATTTCCAGTCTCATCAGCTGACTACAGGTGTAGTAGTCCCGCTGTCACCTGTAAACGGTGTGTATGATCAAGAATACTGGACTGGCAGTGGCCCGGCGCCAGCTGATTGGGAAAGTCTATGGTGAGTAATGTTGCCGTATTTTATTCTGTTTTTTTTATTTTTAAAATATCAATATCAGTGCGATTCAAAAGTCAAGCGATTTTCCTTTAAGCAATATCATTGGCTGAGCGGCTTCTACAGTAGATACTGCACAATTGGTGAAAAGCTAGGCACATGAGCATTGGAACCTTCTTGAAACGCATATGCGTGTCATCACATCGACGGTAGGTGCATGCGGATGTGAACAGGGGACTGACCATTACAGTAAAACTTTTACTTTTGTTTTTCCTCGGAAAAGAAAACTTTGTCATCTAATGCGGAAAACGGCAAATGGAGGGATTTTGATGGATAATATCGCTTTGTGTAACAATGCCTGCACATTGCTGAATTGGATTTAAAAAAACACATACCGGAGTCTACATTTTAGTGGCCATTGTTATTGTTCAGGATAGAATACCTGAAACAGTATGCTGATGTTTTCAGACCGTATACAATACTTTTTTTTATATATACTGTATAATAAACCTGAGAAAATAAAAAGTATGCATTTATTCTACATGTATTCCAGTACAATTCAAAACATCAACAGGTGTATGGTTTACTGCTAGTGAAAACATTTATGTACAGAAAGTCAAAACATTTACCGTCAGTCAGTATGGTTAACAGTCACATGGTGTTATTAAAAAAAATATTTATTCATAAAATATACAAAACGCAACATCTCCTTTATTAAAGTACAGAAAGTCAAAACATTTACAGTAGGATGGTGTACAGAACAGTCAGTCAGGCCTGCACAACTACAGTCCTCGAGGGCCGCAAACAGGCCGGTTTTCAGGATAACAGTGAAAACTGGGCCTGTTTGCGGCCCTCGGGGACTGGAATTGTGCAGGTCCTGTGTGTACAGTAAGTAAAAACATTTCTTTATTAATACAAGTTAAAACACGCAACAGTCAAAACAGTCAAAACATTTACAAAAACATTTACAAAAAATAAACAACAGTGAAACAGTCATGCAAATTCGATCCCCACCAGATTGTCCATCCAGGGCCGATGCCTCATATGGCGCAACAAGCCATTAATGGAGTCTCGAACGCTTTTCATTAAAGGATCTGTAATTGAAAAATAGCGCCGCAATTCATCCACATAGTCCCTCTTAAATTTTCAGGAAGCACCCTTTTTTCGTGATTTCCTTCATAGTTCACTTTGTAGGCCCACTCGCAGTACACCAAGTAGGACACGTGGTGCTTAAAAATTAACATGGCATACTTGTGGGATAAACCAGCACTCATCACCCTATACTTCTCCCTGAGTGCCTGTTGCAGCTCGTGCAGGATGATGTCGGGCACCGTATCGATGCAAGCTTATGTAGGTTGGGTTCTGGGAGCAGGTGTTCTTCTGTGAGCGGGTGTGCTTGTTGCAGCAGGTGAGGGTAGGTTGTCTGGGAGGAAGCTCTCCTCCTGTCTTGGTCATCGTGTTGTCTCCTGGCGTGGTCTTGATGGGGTTGTCATGTTATCCTCCTCTTCAACGGCATACATGTACACAAAATCTTCTGTGGAGGGGGTGCGCTTGGTGTTGGAAGGTGGTCGAAGGTCCCATTCCTCACATCCATGCCACCCTCCTGCTCCAGCATTGGGAATACAGGGGCATAAACATCGAGCAAATGATGTATCCCCGCTATGTCAGTCTCTATATTCTCCATCTGTCGATCCATCTTCTCCATCCGTTGATCCATCTTCTGCATCCATTGATCCATATTTAGCATGGTCTCCAGAAGTAGATCTATCTTTACCAGCACAGTAGAGTTCCCGGGGATATCCACACTTAACCCATTCAGCATGCGGCCTAAAGAGCTGGTTCTTGTGCATGGCGTGCTGTGGACATCTGGGTGGATGGCTGCTACGGAGGATGAGATGGGGGTTCCATGGAGAGAAGCGGCAGCGTCGTCGAAGAAGGATGAAGGAGGTGACATGTGGATTTCTGGGAGAGGAGAAGCGGCAGCGTTGTCGAAGAGGCATGGAGAAAGCGATCTGTGGATTTCCGGGCGAGAAGAGGCAGAGTCGTCTAAGCGTAATTGAGAAAGTGACCCATGGATTTCAGGGGCACAAGCGGCAGCGTCGTCAAAGATCAGTGACTGGGTGGGTGGGAGACAGTGACTGCGTGGGTGGGTGACAGGGACTTAGACAGTGACAGGGTGGGAGACAGTGACACTAGACAGTGGGTGGGTGGGAGACAGTGATTGGGTGGGTAGACAGTGACTGGGTGAATGGGTGGGTACACAGAGACTTTAGACAGTGACTGGGTGGGTGGGAGACAGTGACTGTGTGGGAGACACTGACTTAGACATTGACTGGGTGACTGGGAGACAGTGACTGGGTGGGTGGGAGACAGTGACTGGGCGGGATACAGTGACTGGATGGGTGGGAAACAGTGACTGGGTGGGAGACAGTGACTGGGTGACAGTGACTGGGTGGGAGACAGTGACTGGGTGACAGTGACTGGGTGGGAGACAGTGACTGGGTGACAGTGACTGGGTGGGAGAGAGTGACTTTGTGACAGTGACTGGGTGGGTGGGAGACAGTGACTGTATGATAGACAGTGACTGGGTGGGTGGGAGACAGTGACTGGGTGACAATGGGTGGGTGGGAGACAGTGACTTGGTGGGAGAGAGTGACTGGGTGACAGTGACTGGTTGAGTGAGAGACAGTGACTGGGTGACAGTGACTGGGTGACAGTGAGACAGTGACTGGGTGGGTGACAGTGACAGTGGGTGACAGTGTCTGGGTGGGGTGACTTACCTTGACCGGGTGGGTGCAGCTTGCTGCCGGATGCTTTACTCTCCTGCCCCCGCGGCAGCTGCCCGGGACGGGAGGTGGGCTTGGGGGCACCTGTTATTTATATTATTTGTTATTTATATGATTACCATGTGTATTACTATTGTTAAGCGCTATGTACATTAATGGTGCTATATAAATAAAGCCATACAATATATGCAGTACAGTATATATCACTGTCTCTTTCCCAATATGCATGTTCATACATCTATTGTGCAGAAATCTGTAACGATTTTTAAGTGTGCCAATGTTGATTGATTAAATACAATCAATAATCTTGTCCAATGGGTTAAAATAATTGAGGGATTCAATGTAGTATGCTATTGGCAATATGGAGCTGTCAACTTTGATCTATATACAATTACAGTATTGAGTTACAGATATTTCAACAAGGGTAGAGCGCAGGAGTGGTCCCTATTCCTTGAGGAATTCATCTATATCAAAATCTAGATTTAACACTTGAGAGGATAACGTTTTTAACTGATGAATCCAGAAGGTTTCCATCCTGGAAATGTGTCATATTCTATTACCTCCCCTCCAATTGAGTTTAGGACACTCAATTCCTATACATTTCAGGCCCATATTACCTTAATTATGAGCCAACCTGAAATGAAGGAACACACTATGAGTTTGTAAACCATTTTTGATGTTGTAAACATGTTCCCATAATCTCCTTTTTATCTGTCTACTGGTTCTACTGTACCAACGTACTGGAGCCAACAGGGACCCTCCAGTACATATACTACATGGGTGCTACAACAATTGATAAAGGATTTAATTTCATACTACAGTACTTATTAGTTACATTGGAAATGAATTTGCTGCTACCAACACTGTATTTACAAGCATTATAATCAGTACACATATGATAACCTTTCAATCCATTTAGCCACATGGAACCAGTGTTTGCTCTTTCTTAACAACTTGGAGCTAAAGACTTTAAATGTGGTGCTCTCCTGAAAATTATCTGGGGATTGTCTGGAAGGATATTTGTAAGTTTTTTTTTTACAATCTTTTTTATTTCTGGGGCCATAAGATTATTCATTATTCATTATTTCATTTACTTCCTTTCCTTTCTTGTTTTTTTTTAATTCTTTCCTATTTATTGCCTCTACTTTCTGAAGTACTGTTGATATGTGGCATTTTTTTTGTACTTCCTATCAGTGAACTTCATTTTTAATTTACCGTGAAACACAAACCAGAAGATCATAAGGTCTCCCAAAGATCCCTAGTAGTTGCACTCTATGGCTGCTGAAATAAAGGGGGTTAAATACTCCCCGACACAATGTCAGATTGGCTTATACTAGGTATATCACTAGCCCACTTATAATATAGGCCTTGCACGGCGTAGCCCCACCGTGCCCTCCAACAGTAGTGTCCATCACTGATGGGATTACCCGAAAGTAATGAGGTGCCCCTGGGCACCCAACCTTTCTGGTGTCCCCAAGAGCCAACCCACCCAATGTATGAGGCGCACTGCCCACTGTAACTGAAAGTATTATAGTTGGTGCACGTTGTGAGGTACCTACCCATGTGCTCCAGCACCCGGGTATGACCGAAAAGCAAAAGGGATCTGCTGATCCAGTGATGTTGTCATTAGTTAAGCCTCCGCCTCTGCGTGGAGTGGGTTCCAGCTGAATGGTCCTACCATAGGGTCTCTGATAGTACGGTGGTGGTCCGGTCCCAGACCACAGGTCGCAAGTCACCGCGCGGCGTCTTCACTGGCACTATACACTAACTGTATGCTGCTACTGGGGAAAATATCCCCAGTTTTTTAGATATTATTATTACATTGATTATATGTAGAGTATTGCATCAATTAAAATTTGATACAATTGTTATTATATGTAATGTTAGCAGCCACTAGTATTAAAATCTGCATTCACATTTATTGTATACACATTCCTCTTTTGTTTGTAAATACACTGATCACTATGTGCTGAGCGTTCACGTGGTTAACTATTGCAAGTATCTATTAAATGATTGGTTAACAAGCATAGTTAATGGCTATAAATAGTCAGCTATAGAGAAAAGAAATATGATTCTGGATGAAGTCTAACGAACCGCGTAGAATCAGCTGTTCCTGGGAGGATTCGAGGTTTTGGGATCCGAAGTACTGTCAGTTGGGGCATACCTGAACCACCGCAGCAGCTACATCTGCCCTTTTTGTGACGTGTCAGCAGAAGTGATGCACGCGGATGTGAGAGGCGGGACAGAGACTGCAACTTGATCAGCCAGACCCCAGTGATCCATCACCTACAATTCTCTCCCTTGAAATATTGTATCTTATAAAATGTGAGTGAAACCACTTCTTATCTGTGACTGTTTAATATAATCTTTTTGATATAACACTACTGTGAGCTCTCTTCTGTTCCTTGGGTAACAACCTGTGGGAGGAGATTTGAAGACATACACTCCAGAGCGTTTTCTCCAGAGTTCCCTACGCTGAGGGTCTATAAAAGGGCTCCTGTCAGAGAGAGAAAAATGTCTGACATGTTGTAATCTTATAGATATATTGTGAGTGAGACCAATAAATCCACTTTTTAGATAGAACTTAGTCTTACTGGCTACACCATTATTTTGTATTTGTATTTTTTCATATATTTCCACACGTGACTCACCAGCTCACCACCACCTTACCTGGAAGATGACATATCACTAGCTCACTTACAAAATAGGCCTTGAACGGCCGTAGCCCCACCATGCCCTCCAACACTAGTGTCCATCCCTAATGGGATTACCCCAAAGTAATGAGGTGCCCCATGGCACCCAACCTCTCTGGTGTCCATAAGAGCCAACCCACCAAATGTGTGAGATTGCACTGCCCACTGTAACTGAAAGTGTTATAGTTGGTGCATATTGAGAGGTACCTGCCCATGTGTTCCAGCACCCGGGTATGGCCAGCGATGTTGTCGTTATCAAAGCCTCCGCCTCTGCGTGGGGTGGTTTCCAGATGGATGGTCCCACCATAAAGAGAGTCTCTGATAGTACGGTGGAGGTCCGATCCCAGACTACAGGCCGCAAGTCACCGCGCAGCATCTTCACTGGCACTATACACTAACTGTATGCAGCTAATGGGGAAATATCCCTAGCTAGGGGTTACACTGTAGCTGCCAAAATCTGCTTAGGTGAGATGTGCCTATCTTGGACCTAAGGGGGTTAATTTGGCCTATTCTGGGTGCCACTGACACCCAGATCCTATCTTCCCCTTCTCTGTCCTGGCTCCAACTCCCTAACTGTCCTAAATGCAGCAGCCCTATTGGCTGAGCTTTGCAGCTTTTCCTCCCAAATAATGTCTCACGATATATTATATCCTTACACTAAATAAGAAGCATAAATCGTGATATTATATTTGTAGAAACAGTCTTGCACCCTTATTACAGGGTATTGCAAGAACAATATATAGAAAAGGCACACTCAGAGTTGTATAAAATTATAACAATATTTTTTTTTTTTAAACAATATTTTGATTGGGTTTTCAAGCGGAAGCATACAGAAAGCAAAACATTCAAAAGTAAATGGTAGGGGGGGGGCTACATAAAAAAAAGACAATTAGGGAAGGGGAGAGGGGGTGAGATAGCTGCCTGGTGAGTCGACAATTCTAGATAAACAGTTTTGAGGTCGAGTGGTGGGAGTGAGTAACAGATGAGCGCTTATTTAACAGGATTGGAAATACCAGTCTGAGGGCCCCGGGTAGATACTAAAGGAACATAATAGATATTCTATGGGTGGTTGATGGGTGAAAAAACTAAACTTTCTACGAGAGAAGAGTGGGGATAAACATTCTTGGGGATTATAAACTCAGAGACTCCGGGTCTATATATAGACTACCTGCATGAACTATCCAGGGGAACCAGACTTTCTGGAAATTTTGGTATGTATCATTAAGGAAGCTCGTCAATTTTTCCAACATACAGATAAACCACAGCTTGTTTCTAATGGACACAATTGGTGGGAGTTTGTCCTGCTTCCATAGACTCATTGTTACATAATTACATAGTAACACAGTAGATGAGGTTGAAAAAAGACGTACGTTCATCAAGTTCAACCTACAGTATCGACACAGCCTATTCTCTTTTTTTTTTTTTACTTAAATTTTTTATTAGTTTATAAAAGTATACAGTACAATACATTACAAGATACATTATGTCGTGGTGATTCTTATTGTATCCGGAAGTATAACGATACTAATAGCAGTGGCATAGAACTTCAACCTGTGGACCAACCGGTGAGCCTAGAGGGGCATCGAAACCCGGCCCGCAATCCGTAGTCAATAATGTGGTGTCGGACCCCTCTTCTAACTGGGGGGGATCAGGTGCACATGCTCTGCCACCGAATCACTAACAGCCCAACCGGCTAACCGGCCGACATAAGACTCATCCAAACGACGTATACATCGACAGGTAGACAACTACAAGGGTAGACAAACAAACGTGAAGACCGACAAACAATCAACCATATGGACAGACAAACCGGTAGACAAACATTGAACCAAGAGGAAGAGAGGGGGGGGGGGAACATGGGGTTGGAGGTAGGGGGGTAGGGATGGATGCTAGTGATCGTGAGTGTGTCTCAGAGTTGTTACGCGGCCTCTCTAGTTATGTTGCCTGGCTGAATTGTGGGCATCCGTTGCAGAGCATGGGTGTAGCACACCTTTCCCAAGGAGAACGGACCTGGAAACTATCATAGCCAGATTGATGCCCTTTCTATCCCCGGGATATCTGTCTGTGCCAACCAAGGCGTCCAGACTTTTAGATAATTGTCGCCAGTGTCGTTAACCAGACTCGTTAACTTTTCCATCTGGCAGATAAACCAAATGGGATTCCGAATTTTTGGGATGGTTGGTATGTCCGAGCTTTTCCATAGTGCTGCGATCTCACAATGCGTTGCAAGTGCAAAGTGAGCAATACGTTTATTATGAGCTTTAGAGAGACCCGCTAGCGGTATGTTCAGGAGAAACAGCCACGGATCCGGGTGAATAGTGAGATTAAACAATCTCTGTATCCAAAGTCTAATTGTCTCCCAGAATGAGGAAATCCGCGGGCAAGATCACAGCATATGTAGCAGGTCTGCTGATCCTCCACAATGGTGTGGGCACAGCAGGGAGGATCCCGGCATGAACCTTGATAATTTTAATGGGGTAAGGTACCATCGCATCAGGACCTTATATGCATTCTCCTTGAGGGTGGTACATATGGAACACTTTGCTGTGGCTAGAAAAATAGCACTCCATTCCTCGTCTTCCAGACATTCTCCGATGTCTGTTTCCCATTGCGATCTAAATGAGGGTATCTCGTGGGCTTGATCGCTAGCACTGATCACTTCGCTGTATAGCTGCGAGGTAAGTCCCTTTGTGTCGGTCTCTGCCAGACAGAGCTTTTCGAAGGATGTCAATGGTGGGTTCGGGGCAAATTTGGTTTATAACGGCCTGATCTTGAGGTATCTATAGAATTCTGAGTGGGGATCTCTTTTTCTAATCTGACGTGATCAAACGTCTTAACTTTTCTGTCATGGCCTTCCAGATCTTTAATCCGATTAAAACATTTCTTTTTCCAAATTGATATATTACCGACTGATAGGCCCGGCACGAACTCGGAATTATTCCACAGGGGGGACATCATAGAGCGTGTCATTGTGAGGGAATGCTTAAATTTTGTGGCCTCCCAGATTGACAATGTGTTGGTCATTGAAAATAGCGGCATATTAGCGCCTTTTCGCACTATTTTGGGGAGCCAGATTAGATTATTTAATTCTATAGATAATAAATACAATATACTGTGACAAGCGCTAAACCTAATAATACAGTGCAGTGCACAAATGACTAAGCAGCCTGGTAACCTACTGAGACATCTCATATGTCTCAAACCATAATAAATATATACAAAAATAGATACAAAACCTGGCGCATAAGTGAGTGTGATTAAAGTCCAAAATGAATGGATGAAGTGAATGATAGTCCTAATTCTACAACCTTGAGTGGCCGGTGAGAAATGAACTCAGTTCACAGTTCATAGGGGCAGAAACCAGTTCTTCTCATGGGATGGGATTAATCCTGCATATGTGAGATATTAAGCAGAAAGAACAAACATTGCGCAGTATATTTAAACAGACAATAATTATATTCTGAATGCTGGGTTCACTGAAATGCCTACTTACTAGAAGTAGCTAGATCGCATGCTGGGGAGAGAAACTGTGCTTTAAACCTTCCTGGCCCCGGGAGCTTCTGGTATGGCACGAACCCCTCGTGGTGTCTTTGGCCTCCGTGGGTCTTGAAAAGCTGTCTCTTCAGGTCTTGTCTTTAGGAATCCTGCACCTTTTTCTCCGGTAAGAAACAAAGAGGGACAGGGGATTGCGCAGCACAAAAAAACTTTTAATGACGCCTTCCTAAAACACAAATAAAATACTAACAAGTGAAGGTGAGTGTAAAAACAATAAAGAAGTGCCCGGCCCAGCACACACAGCAGCCGCCTCAGTCACTGAGAGTCCTTCCCGGTACACGCGGTACCGGGAAGGACTCTCAGTGACTGAGGCGGCTGCTGTGTGTGCTGGGCCGGACACTTCTTTATTGTTTTTACACTCACCTTCACTTGTGAGTATTTTATTTGTGTTTTAGGAAGGCGTCATTAAAAGTTTTTTTGTGCTGCGCAATCCCCTGTCCCTCTTTGTTTCTTACCGGAGAAAAAGGTGCAGGATTCCTAAAGACAAGACCTGAAGAGACAGCTTTTCAAGACCCACGGAGGCCAAAGACACCACGAGGGGTTCGTGCCATACACTGGCGACACACTTTATCGCAGTGCGGCCAGATCCGCAAGCCGGGAGATTTCCAGGCTTGCTAGTGGCCGCCCCTCGGCGTGCCGCGCGTCATAGACGCGCGGTCACGCGTCTTCGGGAGCCTGCGCCCCCTGCACGCGCGTCCAGGGCTCCCCGAGGGAGCCCTGGTGTCCCGCGATCTGCGGGACGGCGGCAGGGGGTTCCGGGGGACCCGGGGGACCCGGCGGACCCGGCAGCGGGAGGGAGAGCGCCCCGATCAGAGGGCGCTCTTCCGCTGCTTCGGCGCGCGCCCGTCACACTCGGGCGCGCGCCAGGCTACTGCTGCGGCACAGAACGGGCAAATGCTCGAATAAACTGTGCCGCAGCAGTACCAGAAGCTCCCGGGGCCAGGAAGGTTTAAAGCACAGTTTCTCTCCCCTGCATGCGATCTAGCTACTTCTAGTAAGTAGGCATTTCAGTGAACCCAGCATTCAGAATATAATTATTGTCTGTTTAAATATACTGCGCAATGTTTGTTCTTTCTGCTTAATATCTCACATATGCAGGATTAATCCCATCCCATGAGAAGAACTGGTTTCTGCCCCTATGAACTGTGAACTGAGTTCATTTCTCACCGGCCACTCAAGGTTGTAGAATTAGGACTATCATTCACTTCATCCATTCATTTTGGACTTTAATCATACTCACTTATGCGCCAGGTTTTGTATCTATTTTTGTATATATGTAATTCTATAGGTTCACAGGCTGCGCTCTCTAATTCGACCCATCTCTTAGATCGTGGGTCAGACTGCCATTGTACAATTTGGCTCAACTGTGCCCCTTTGTAATATGATAGCAGGCAGGGTACCGCTAGACCCCCAGCCAAGACCGGTCTTTTCATATTGATTTTGCTGACTCTTGGTTTTTTACATCCCCATATAAACTTGGAGATGTCGGATTGAAGTGAGTGCAGGTCCTTCAATCTGAGTGGCACTGAGAGAGTTTGGAAGAGATATAAGATACGGGGGAGTAAGTTCATATACGGGGGAGTAAGTTCATTTTGACACTATGGATTCTTCCTATCCAGGAGATCCTTTTAGATGTCCACTTTTGTAGGTCTGATTTTAGGGTCCGGATTAGGTTGGAGTAATTTGCGTCATATATTTCTTTGACGTTTCTGGTGATGTGGACACCCAGATATTTTATAGATTTGTGTTGCCAGTGAAATTTAAAGTTTAATTTTAGTAATTTTTCTATGTGTCTGGGGAGATTGACATTGAGAGCCTCAGACTTGGACTGATTGATTTTGAAGCCGGAAATTTTAGAAAACCGGTCCAGCAGGTCAAATAGGTTCGGTAGTGAAGTGAGGGGTATAGTGATCATAAAGAGGATGTCATCTGCGTACAGGGCCGCTTTATGGGTTTGGGAGTATGCGTTTATCCCTGAGATGTCAGGGTTTCCTCTGATTTGTGCCGCCAGGGGTTCGATACAGAGGGCGAATAGGAGGGGTGATAGTGGGCAGCCCTGTCTCGTACCACTCCTAATTTGGAAGGGCCGAGAGGGGTAGCCTTGGTGTACAACCCTGGCGGTTGGGTTAAAGTACAGCGATAAAATCGCATCACTCACCCGATCTCCAAAGCCAAATGCCGCAAGCGTCTCCTTCAGATAGGGCCAGTCTATCCTATCGAAAGCCATTTCGGCGTCCAGACTTAACAACATACACTGGCGACACACTTTATTCGAGCTCGGCTAGTCCCACGAATTCGGGTATACCCAGGTGTATTGAGGTTTGTGACTGTTTTCTGCCCGAGTGCATTGAGGTATTTTCCAGGCAGGGATTGAAGCATTTTATTCCCGCTGGCTGCAATACTGCACAGTATATATATATATATACTGCATTACAATTCATGAATTTATGCCATCTGGTAGACACGCGAAGCATTGCAGCCTATTAAATCCTAATCATTATCATTTAACAGATCAGCCGCCCGTCAGCCAGGCATGAACCCAGGCTGGGAAGGCAAACGCAACGGGGCTTGTCAGAGGTGAGGAGCGGCGCATTCCAGGTATCTGCCAGGTAGATACTGGGTATTTGCTCGAATAAAGTGTGTCGGTGCAGTACTTTGAGCGGTGTCAGTAGTGGCCAAATCTATCAGATCTATAAATCGACGGGTATTTTCTGCGGCTTGTCGGCCCTTGATAAATCCGACCTGATCTGGATGTATAAGTCTGGGTAGGATAAGACATATTCTATTGGCCAGTGACTTAGCATACAGCTTGATATCCGTATTGATTAGTGATATGGGCCTATAACTTTTGCAATCTAGTGGGTCTTTCCCTGGTTTAGGAATAATTGATATAGATGCCTGTAACATCTCTTTGGGGATGGGGGCTCCCGCTAAAATAGCGTTGAATACTTGGAGCAACCTCGGGGCATGCAGCTTGATACATTTCTTGTAGTACAACTCTGAGAAGCCGTCCGGCCCCGGTGCCTTTGAAGGTTTGAGTTCCTTAATGGCCTGTGTCAACTCCTCATGTGTGAAGTCGTCATTTAGGGAGGCTCTGTCTGATTCCGTCAATCTCACCAGATTGGAGCTAGCCAGGAAATCTCTTAGCTTACTGCTCGTGTTAGGATTATGTGCCACTTTCTCACCATTATAGAGTGTCTCATAGAAGGAGCCGAATTCATCTACTATCTTCTGGGGGTTGGAAGTAGGGGTACCAGATTTTAAGCGTAAAGCTTGGATGTTGTATTTAGTTTGCCTGTCTTTCAGCATGCGGGCCAGCATCGTATCCGGCCTGTTAACTTTCTCGTAAAATTTCCTCTTTGACCAACTTTAATATGGTCCTACAACCTCACATGGATAGATCAGGTGGAGTTACCCTACACAATAAAGAAGCAGGTCTTTCCCTACGCAGAGGTCTCAAATGTAACCAACTAATAGACATATGGAGAGAGCTACATCCAGCAGATAGGAATTACACATTCTTCTCGCACCCACATGGCTCATACAGTAGGATTGATTACTTCGCAGTGTCCTGTCACCTGGTTCCCAGGGTTGCCTAAGTGGAGATCCATGATATTTCTTGGTCTGACCACGCACCCATAGAGCTCCGGTGCAACAATATTCAAACAGGTAGACCAGAAACGAACTGGAAGCTAAATGAATCCATTCTAAAAATTCCAGAGATCTGTGATACTGTGGGTAATGAGATAGACCAATTTTTTAAGGTTAATGCCGGCTCTGTCTTCTCACATCTGGTCCTCTGGGAGGCGCATAAAGCGACTCTCTGGGGTACCCTCATAAATATCACAGCTAGACGAAAAAAAGAGAGAGAGGCAAAAATTGTCACGTTCCAAACTAAATTACAGGCTCTCTCCACCAAGCATAAAAAGAAACTAGATCCGCAAACCCTACAAGAGATAAAAGACACTAAAATTGAATTAAACATGATACTGACCTCCAGGGCTGATAATTCATTGAGTTGGACACAGCCTATTCTAACAAAAGCCGCCGGTAGACTGGGGCTTACTCTGGCTGGCGCCGGGTCTATACCGCGTGCCGCCGCATCTCCTCTGTGCACCCCCTCCACTCGTGCACGCTTTTTGCTCCCCCTTCCCGACCCCCGAGCTGTTCCTGCTGTGCCCCTCTGCTTCCCCACACCTCCGCTTACCTCACTTCAAACCTTCAGGGGTGTCAGGGAAGCCGGGGAAACCGGGGATGCTGGGCGCGCACGTGACGGTAACGTCACAGTGACACGCGGACCGGCCGCGTCTCCACGCTACCCGCACGCATCCTGCCGTGCGGGAAGTGTGAGAATAGGCTGTGTCGATACTGTATGCTAAATTTAGACAACAGATACTTTATTCTATATTGATACTTACATATTGATCCAGAGGAAGGCAAACAAAAAACCCCATTAAGGGGAAAAATTAATTCCTTCCTGACTCCAAGAATTGGCAATCGGATTAATCCCTGGATCAACATCCTTCCCATGTATACTTATTTGGTATATCCCTGTATACCTTTACCATCTAAAAAATGTCCAACCTTTTTTTGTACAAATCTATTGTATCTGCCATCACAGTCTCCATGGGTAATGAATGCCACATTTTAGCTGCCCTTACTGTAAAGAACCCTTTCCTTTGTTGCTGGTGAAATTTCCTTTCCTCCAACCTTGAGGGATGGCCCCAAGTCCTTTGTACTGCCCGTGGGATGAATAGTTCTTTTGAAAGCTCCATGTATTGTCCCTGAATATATTTGTATATAGTTATCATATCCCCTCTTAGACGCCTCTTTTCTAATGTAAATAAATCAAATTTAGCTAGCCTCTCCTCATAAGTTAGATTGTCCATCTCCTTTATTAATTTGGTGGCTCTTCTTTGCACTCTCTCTAGTTCCATAATGTCTTTTCTTAGGATTGGTGCCCAAAATTGTACTCCATATTCAAGGTGTGGTCTTACTAATGCTTTGTAAAGGGGCATAATTATGTTTACTTCCCTTCCATGCATTGCCCGTTTTGTGCAAGATAAGATCTTGTTTGCCTTTGCAGCTACTGCATGACATTGGGCACTATTGCTAAGCCTGCTGTCTACAAGCACTCCTAAATCCTTCTCCATCAAGGATTCCCCCAATATATCTCCATTTAATTTGTAAGTCGCCTTTTTATTCTTGCATCCCAAATGCATAACCTTACATTTATCTGTATTAAACCTCATTTGCCATTTACCTGCCCACGTTTCCAGTCTCTCCAAGTCCTTCTGAAGAGAAATTACATCCTGCTCTGATTCTATTACCTTACACAATTTAGTATCATCAGCATAGATGGAGACTTTGCTCTCGATCCCAATTTCAAGGTCATTAATAAACAAGTTAAAAAGCAGGGGTCCCAGTACTGATCCTTGAGGTACTCCACTCATGACTTTAGCCCAACCTGAAAAAGTTCCATTTATGACAACCCTCTGTTGTCTGTCCTTTAACCAGTTTTCAATCCAGGTGGATATATTATTACTGAGACCAATTTTCTTTATTTTGTACACCAACCTCTTGTGTGAAACCATATCATAAGCCTTTGCAAAATCTAAGTAGACCACATCAACTGCATTACCCTGGTCTAAATTCCTACTTACCTCCTCAAAGAAACAAATAAGGTTAGTTTGGCAAGATCTATCCTTCATAAATCCATTCTGACTATTACTAATAATTTTGTTTTCCATTAGGTATTCCTGAATATTATCCCGTATTAAACTTTCAAGTAGTTTCCCTACTATTGAAGTCAGGCTTACAGGTCTGTAATTCCTTGGATGTGATCTAGCTCCCTTTTTAAATATTGGCACCACATCTGCTTTACGCCAATCTTGTGGTACTGAGCCTGTGGAAATGGAGTCCTTGAATATTAAATATAATGGTTTTTGCTATTACTGAGCTTAACTCTTTGAGAACTCTTGGATTTATGCCATCGGGACCAGGTGCCTTATTTACTTTAATTTTTTCAAGTCGCTTATGAACTTCTTCCTCAGTTAACCAATTGTTCATTAATATGGAGGTTGTGGCTTCCTCCTGTGACGCTACTATTGAACTTGATTCTTCCCTGGTAAACACAGAGGCAAAGAATTTGTTTAATACCTCAGCTTTTTCCTTATCTCCAATAATCTGCCTACCTATCTCACACTGAAATGGTCCTATATTTTCTTTTCTCATTTTTTGTTATTAAAGTACTTAAAGAACTTTTTAGGGTTGACCTTACTTTCTATTGCAATCCTTTTTTCATTATCCATTTTTGCTAATTTAAGTGCCCTTTTGCAATTTTTGTTACATTCCTTATAATTCTGATACAATGTCTCCGTCCTTTCGGACTTATAGAATCTAACGCCTTCCTCTTCTTGTCCATTTCCTCCCCTACCTGTTTATTTAGCCATATTGGTTTTGACTTATTTCTTTTATACTTATTACCCAAGAGTATACACTGATAAGTGTGCTTTTCTAACAATGTTTTAAAGACTGCCCATTTATCTTCTACATTTTTCCCTGCAAAAACATCATCCCAATGTACTACTTGTAGATTAGACCTCAGTTTATTAAAATCTGCCTTTCTAAAGTTTTAAGGCTTTGTTGAACCCAAGTTATCTGTTTTTTGATAATTTATTTCAAATGAGACCATGTTATGATCACTGTTACCCAAAGGTTCCAGGACTTGAATATTTGTTATTACTTCTACAGTGTTTGATATGACAAAATCCAGAACTGCCCCTCTCCTGGTTGGTTCCTCAATAATTTGGGTCATATAATTATATTTAAGCACTCCCAAAAACCTGTTTCCTTTTGCTGTAACGCTAATCTCATTGCCCCAGTCTATGTCTGGATAATTAAAATCCCCCATTATGCAAACATGACCCAGTTTTGATGCCTTCTCCATTTGCAAATGTATTTTAGCTTCTCAATCTCACAGATATTTGGTGGTTTATAGCATATTCCCTCAAACATTTTCTTTTTACTTTTACCTCCACTGCTAATTTCTATCCACAAGGTCTCTACATTTTCATCATTCCCTTCATAGACATCATCCCTTATACTAGGTTTTAGATCTGGTTTAACATATAGACATACTCCACCTCCCCTTCTATTTGTTCGATGCTTCCGAAAAAGAGAATACCCCTTTAAATTAACTGTCCAGTCATGAGTTTCATCCCACCATCTTTCAGTAATGCCTATGATATCATACTGCTCCCTTGTAGCTATTAATTCAAGCTCCCCCATTTTATCTGTCAGGCTTCTTGCATTAGCAAGCATTCATTTAAGTTTTTTTTCAGCCTGTACTATTATCTTATCTGCTCCTTCTTTTCTGCTCCCACTTGGTTTAGTCTTTAGAAGTTTTCTATTATTATCTCTATTTACTATGGGTATCTCACTGCTTGTCAAACTTGCCCTTGCCCTTGCAATGGCACATCTTATTGCCATGGAGATATGAGTAACTAGTTTGTTTGTAGCCCTTGTGCGGTCCTGGAGTGGTTTGTTTAAAAGAAACAACCAAGGGTCCATGGGGATCTCTGAGCCCAGAATCTGTTGGATCCACGATTTCACCTGTCCCCAAAGATCATACACCTTTGGACAGGACCACCAAATATGAAGGAGGGTGGGAACTTCACCGCAGCCTTTGGGGCATAAGGGGGAATATCCTGGGACATATTTAGCTATGTTCTCTGGTGTGTTGTAAAGTCATAACTTTATATGCGTTTTCCCAGATAGTTGAGCAAATAGAGCTTTAAGCCACGGACTCAAAAATTTACTCCCAGTCATCCACATCTAATTCCTCCCCCAGGTAATTCTCCAATTTTTTCATAAAATTAAGCTTGCCTTGAGATTCTGCAGCTGGAAAGGAGAATTGTCCATATAGCTCCGAGATTAACCTCTGGTGGGAGTCTGCACCTAGGCAGAGCTTCTCAAAGAGGGTGACAAGTTCAGTGGGCCTGATTTTAGCATAGAATCTGGAGGTAGCGAAAGATCTTGCCTGACGGGAGTCCTGTATCTTTTACCAGATTGTCAAAAGGGACCATCTTAAGATCTTGGCTAATATCAAGGAGCCTGATAAGATTAGCTTGTTTCCAGTTTGTAAACATTTGTTTGGAGCAACCTGGGGGAAAATCCATGTTCCCAAAAATGGGGGTCATTAGAGAATTTGGGCTACTCAGATTGTATTTGAATTTAAGCCTGTCCCATAGTCTAAGAGAATGTGTGATTGTCAACAGGGAGGGGAGTGTCCGGAGGCCCGTCCGAGAAGGAAGCCAGAGAATCTGTTCTATGGAGGCTGATCGTCTAAAATGCGTCTCGAGGGAGACCCATCTCTTAAGTGATGGGTTGGTGTGCCATGCCACCCATTGACTAGCTTGTGCTGCTCTGTAGTAAGACAGTAAGCAGGGAAGTGACAGCCCTCCTGTTCTAGTAGGTCTAGTTAACAACCTACGAGTCTGGGTCTCTTATTGTTCCAGATAAATTTAGACACTGCCGATTGGAGTTTGATTATGTCTGAGGGTACAATTGGGATGGGGAGGTTTTGGAATAGATAGAGAAGCCTTGGTAACAGATTCATCTTTACTGATTGGACCCGCCCTATCCAGAATATATTACATTTGTTCCATATCTTGAGGTCGGCTTTCAGAATTTTCAAAATTTGGGGGTAATTAGCCTGGTAAAGAGAGTCATAATCTCTAGTTAAAAAGACTCCCAGGTATTTCAAGGAAGACTGTTGCCATTTGAAATCCAAATTGAGTTGGATTAGTTTGACTGTGTCCTGTCTTAAATTGATATTTGCGGCCTCAGACTTGCTGTTGTTAATTTTAAAACCGGATATATTGTTGAAGATGGTGAGTTCATTGAAAGAATTTGGAAGGATTATAACAATATTTTATTGTATACAGCAGAAAAAATGAGTAAATGATGAGAGAGAGAGAGAGAGAGAGAGAGAGAGAGAGAGAGAGAGAGAGAGAGAGTGAGAGTGTTAGAGTGTGAGAGTGTGAGAGAGAGAGTGTGAGAGAGAGAATATGAGAGTGTGAGAGAGAGAGTGTGAGAGAGAGAGTGTGAGAGAGAGAGTGTGAGAGAGAGAGTGTAAGAGAGTGAAAATTCGATACCGGTTGCAACACGACATCAAGGGACAGCAAGCAGGTAAGTAGATCATAAATGTTCTATATTTGATAGAAGACACAAAAACCGACGTTTTGCTCCCCCAGTGTGACCTTTCTCAAGGGGGTGCAGTGAAATTGAGTAAATGATGATAAAATCTGTTATATGTGTGTGTATGTATATATATATATATATATATATATATATATATATATATATATATATATAGAGTCAGTGGAGAGTAGTTGGCACTCATGTGTATGCAGTAAAAGGAAGGTGCATGTCCCTTAGCAGTAGTTAACAGGCAGGGGTGTTCCTCACAGCAGTGGTGCAGCCGCAGCAACGCAGTAGGAAAGAGACAGCACACAGAGGTAATTTTCAAAAAGATTGTACTAGAGTAGGTGGCACAAATGCCAACGTTTCGGTCCTCACAGTGCATGATTGATTGATTGTTCATTGTGTTCACATGGGATGGTGGGTATATATAGTAGTCAAGATCACTGTGTTTGTTGCACTGCCTGAGAAAGGTCCCCCTGTGTGGACCGAAACGTTGGCATTTGTGCCACGTACTCTAATACAATCTTTTTAAAAATGACCTCTGAGTGCTGTCTCGTTCCTACTGCGTTGCTGCGGCTGCACTCTCATGTTGAAAGTCTCATGTTGTTCGGTTCTGTTCTCTGTTCTGCTCTGGCATTATACAAAGCTTATATTCTCTCTGTCTACATCACTTTTGTACTCACACAGAATAACATATTCTCACACAGAATAACATATTTTTTCTATTTTAGAGAAATTATTTCTATATTGTACAGCAACCCTTGACAGTTATTTCTTATCTTTCCACACTGGCTACTTCCTCAATTTCTTTCCTGTTAGATGAAGTAATATCAGTGAGTAAGAGGCCTACTGAACAGTAGGGGAAAATTCCATTATTGCAAAAGCTTGGTAAAATGTGTACATAATATTCCAAAGCAAATTATTATCGAGAACGGCAGTGTACCCTAAGCTGTACTTAGAGACAATTTGTTATATTTATATACCTATTGCCTAAATGAGGCACAGGGATGAACAGGTATCCCTGTAGCTGAGGGAATTTCTAGATTAAGGGGCCAGAATCTCTAGGTCCCCGTTAGTGCCAAGATGTCCCAGAAACTGTATTGAGTTTGTGGGTCTCCCCAACTGTATATAAGGTTGTGGGGGGACTCTCAGTCCAGCTAAGTCACAAAGATAGTGTGTGGGGAATAAAGGCTGATTGGAATAAAAGTACATCTTTCTATTCTTTCTATTCTATTCCCCATGCCCAGAGACGTAGGAATGTTTTAAGTGTATTTTATTAATACATTGTAATGTACTATTGTGCACTGTAATGAGCTTGGACTTTCGGAACCAATGTTCAGACAGACTGCAAGGGCTAACCCATATGTGCAAGTAAGTCTGCTGAACATCGGAGTTCAAAGTAGCCAGAGATGTGAGAGGCAAATGGTCAGCAGGGAAAGGATGAGTACCCAAGTCCTGGAATTAATGACAGTCATCCGAGCTGCCACTTGCTGTACCAGACTTGGAGGAGCCTGTCACCGCAGGTACCATTGAGTGACCAGACAAGAAGGTGGTAACTCGCGCATATCCCTTGGTTCATTCAGATTCCCCGCTAACCCGGCTTTTTCTACCGGCTTTGCGCTGATTCGCTTCTTGAGAAAGTTGCCAACGCTCTTATTGGCTATCTTGTCCAGCCCAGTCTTGTCTTGTTCTCTGCAGTTAACCTCTCGTGTACCGACCTGGCTTTGCATTTGGATTCTCTCTGGCTCTTGACCCCTGGCATACGGATAACGACTACAAGTAACTCTCCAACCCCAGACCACAGGCTTACGGACTCCAACTCCAACCTCTCTAACCCACGGATCCCGGCAAGTATTGGATTAACCCTTTCTACATACCTAGACCCAGCAACGCTACAAACCACCTTCTGGGCTCGCCCCCGCTACTGTGGGTGTGTGGCACAGTCCTTCCCACTTCAGTGCCGGGGTCAGGTCTTGTTTGTGGGCTCGCGCAAGCGTTACATTTAGGAAGCATGAGAGCGGACTGAATACTTCTTACAGGTTCCATAGATACTCACATGCGCAGAAATTCAATGACACACCTATGCATTTCTGCATGGTTTTATAGAGACAAGCATGCGCAGAACGTCAATGACATGCATGTGCATTTCAACCAAGGTTCCATAGAGACTCGCATGCGCATAAATTCAACAACATGCATACAGTACACATGTAATTTGTGCAGTACACTACTGTATTTATTTACGATTATTAACATACAATTTTCTCTATTAACAGCAGAAAATGTCCAAGAGCCAGCAAGCCTGAAGAAGATGCTGAATGAAGAAGATTTCACATTTGGAAGAGCGAAGAAATTAGTATTATTATATTTTTCATTTCATAAAGTCAATGTTATCAAATAAAAATATTTATTATTTTATAATACTTTTTAGTCATCTGAAGTTTTTAAGGGAATAAGTGGTTGGTTACATTTCAATACTATTATATATCATATTGTATCATACAAAATGAACGGAATATGGGACGATTACTTCATATTGCATTTAGATTTTGAAGATTTTAAAGACGCACTTTAAACACACAGCACCTATTATCATTTCTGGGTGGTTTTGAACCAGCGCTAAAATTCCATTGTCCCGGGCCACGACTTATTCGCGGGTCACCCGCGAGCAGCCGTAAAATGTGTTAGGGGGGGATGCACCTCCCGCAATGATAAATGTGACAATGAATCTGGTCCCATCTGTATGTCTTTTTCCAACCTCATCAACTACTGTATATAACTGTCACATGCCATAACACATAAAACTGTAATTATCTACAGGATCGAAATGCAGCGTTAATGTATTATAACATCTAAAAACTCAATGCAATCTTTGAAACAAAGACAAATGATAATATTACTGTTTTTTTTCTCAGACAAAATGTATTGATAATAAAATGTGCTTTTTCTATTTTTTTAACAGCCAAAGTGTTTAAATGTGATTGATTATGGACCAGAACGAGGAAATTGTCACACTGGCAAGGTCCATCTTGTAAGTATATTTATTTTAATTTTACTAATGTCACTTTATACCTCAAATTCCAAAATATCATCAGTGGAATAGCATGAAGAAAATATTACAATAACAGAGGTCCTCCAAAACGGCAGTTTCCAAAAATCAGTACTGTACTTCACCATAAGATGCAGCCACCAGCATTCAAAAATATCTCGTCCAAATGTTCAAGATCTCACTGTGATTCTCGCTAGGTTGACCGCAGCAGACTAATGGTCCATCGGATAAACACAGCAGGGGTCCCTGCTGCGTGAATCTTACCGGGTTCTACCTGACTGTAAGAGACACGCAGTAAGAGATAGACTGAATCAGTTACTCTACCTGCGCGCTTCTAACAAGTGGTCGCGTGGGGTTTATTTAATTTTAATATTACAGTATTGTAGCAGGGGGTCTGTGGAGCTGAACTGCATTGATTTCAGGTCCGGGGCACCACCTACTTCCTGAGTTAAAGGCCCCATTATGGGGTGCCGGTATCCCGGCCGCCATGTTTAAATTCTCCCGCGTCATGGCCCACGTGATCGGGGATTTAAACAAACCAGAGGGATACCGGCACACCATAATAGGACCTGTAACTCGGAAAGCAGGGTGTCCCCAGACCTGAAACCAATGCAGTTCAGCTCCGGAGACCTTCTGCTACAATACTGTAATATTAAAATTAAATAAAAGCAGCTTCATTACCTCAGCAGCTAACCGCTAAGGCAATGAAGGGGTTAAAGCACATTACCAGGGTTATTGGGGATAGAGGAGGTAACTGAAGGGGGTAATATCCCCAGGGTGGGTGGTTAGGCCTACCGGGAAGGTTGTGGGAGAGGTTAACCCTTTCATTGCCTTAGCGGTAGTAACTGCTATGGTAATGAATGGGTTAAACCCTCCCACTGCCTACCCGAGAGGCCTAACCACCCAAAAAGGGGCTATTACCCCCTTCACTCAATCATTCTGCCACCAATAAATATTACAATAAAAGACATAATTAAAATACATTGAACACCCTTCTCCCAACCCCCATACAGTACATCCCTATTATCCATATCTGGATAATAACTTGTTTGTAGATTAAAAACATTTAACATAACCAAAACATTAACCAGCCAGCATATACAGTAGTAAAGTTCTACTTACCCCTCCCAGGATGAAGGCCATCCTCGTCCTCCTCATCTTCCTCTTCTTTAGTGGGCACCACCAAAAAAAATAACTACTAGTCACTAACCCCTTAAGCGGTTAGTAACCACTAAGGTAATTAAGGTGTTAACACTCCTCCCGCTACCCATCCGGAAGACCTAACCACCCACCCCAGGGCACCTAACCCCACCCATTGATTGGCATAGTACCACACCTATGCCCCATGCCACTCAATACTGTGTGCAGCCTGTCTGCAAATCCCCAAAACAAGTCTCAAATTGAAAACATATTCAAATTAAACAAAATGTTTAAACAAAAAATTAAAAAAAAAAAAATTGATTGGCACAGTATCCCACCCATTCCCTATGTCCTGAGCTGAACCGCATTGATTTAAGCCTCGGGGACCCCATGCTTCCCGAGTTACATGCCCCAGTATGGGGCATCGGGTGCCGGTATCCCATTGTTTACATGTCACACGTCCCACGTCACACGTCACGCGACGTGTACGCAATAAAAATGGCGGCGACACTGGCACCCGATGCCCCATACCGGGCCTGTAACTCGGGAATCAGGGCATCCCTGAGGCTGAAATCAATGCAGTTCAGCTTAGGAGACGCCCTGCTCCCGCACACTATTAAAAAAAATACATTAAAGCAGCTTCATTACCATAGCGACTATTCGCTAAGGCAATGAATGGGTTAAGGCACAATACAGTAGCATGTTTAGTGGGGATAATTGCTCCCAATAAACATTGCAATAGACAACACACACACTATTAATAAAAATTACATTAAGGCAGCTTCATCCGCTACGGTAATGCATTATTGTTTATTGATATGTGTGTTTTGACTCTAGTGTAGATGTGCAGGGGGTCTACAGAGCAGAACCGCATTGGTTTTAGGTCCGGGGACCCCCTGCTTCCTGAGATACAGGCCCCTGTTATGAGGTGCCGGTAGCTCTCTGCTTTGTTTACATCCACGGTCACGTGATCGGGACATTTAAAAGCAGAGAGATACCGGTAAAGTAATTAAGGGGTTAATGGCCAGTAGTATTTTTTTTTGGTGCTGCTCACTGAAGAAGAGGAAGACAAGGAGGATGAGGATGGCCTTCATCACGAAAGGGGTAAGTATAACTTTAATTTACTACTGTAGATATAGAAATGTCATTTAAATCAAGATGGTGCCTCAAAATATTTGGCTCAGTGTAGATATGTTTTTTTTACATTATCTCATGTTCCCATGTAGTTGCTGCACAAATAAGCTTTGCGTACGAGTAACTTTAGTGAATATAGGTTACTATATGCAGCATCATATCTCTCAATGTTCCTCACTGTGTCGCTTTGCCGCACAAAATAAAACTAATGAGGTCATGAATAATTTATGGCGAAGAAATACAGAAATAATTGTTAGACACACTTTATATAGTGTTAGTGGTATTTGGGAACATAATCATAACGGAGCTAAGTTCAGCAGACATAGATATACTGTTTATATGTTGTTTCCATGTGCAGGTTGTTTTTACCCAAAAGTATTTTATGTTTATACATAAACTCTGTTTAATGTAATAGTATGTATTCTTTATGTTGCGATGTTGTATGTGTCACATTTCCCCCTCCCCTTCATAGTGATGTTCGGCGATGTCTTTACATATTTGTGGTTATCCTAATCAATCGGATTTGTTCATGGCGGTTTCGCGCCATACACCCACTTTGTCATCACTGGTAGGGGGTGGAGCTTACACACTATTAATCACCCACTGAGAACGCGAACATACTCTTTGACAAAGCACTATGCGCGAAACGCATTAGAGTTTTTCTACCTGCACTCCAAGTTCTACACCATGCAATAAAGGTGTTCTTATTTCAATTACTCTGTGTTTAACCCGTTTTGCATTGCAGCAGTGCTCTGCTTTTTTCCTCCTGGAATCCTTCCTAATAAAGGGGTTAACCCCCCTCCCGCTACCAACCCTGGAGACATAACCACCCCCCCCGGGCTCCTACCACCACTCATTGATTGGCACAGTACATTTACATTGGAATACAAAAGTTACAGTATGCCTATGCAAATGCCAAACTAAAAAAAAAATACAACATTAAATAAAATACAATCCATCTTTTTCTTACTTTTTGATTTTTTTCACCCACCGAATGCAACTACAACAGTAACAGCAGCAGCAACTCCTGGTCCACAATGCAATTCTCTTCAACAGCCACGGTCCACGGTAAAATCTTTAATTATTGTCTTCTTTATTTTCTTCATCTGTAATTTGTAATCCATTTTTGTGTTCTTTAGCTTCATCTGTTCTTATAATCCACTCGTGGTCCTTCTTTATCTTCATCTGTACTAGTACTGTAAATCCAAATGGGGGGCAATGTTGCCTCTTCATCTGCTTAGCATCAATTGAGACTGCACTGGCCTTATATAAGACCCGTGATGTCACATTTTACTGACAAATGGTTCCCAACTATTGGCTGTGATAACCATGTGACAGGTTTTTTTCCCCTTAGTATATGATGTCATCAAAAGGGAGTGAAGCCAGCCAATCAGAAAGGCTCAGCTTCCTTTCCCTTTAAGATGACATTACCAAAACCAGAATAGCTGCCATCACATGGTACTGGAATGTCACGGGAGACCAGTGCTTACCTTACGAAAATATACCTGGATCCTTTGATTGAGAAAACGTGAGATAAAATAAATTGTATTTATTCGCACAAGAAACACACACAGCTTGATTTACAAGATAACACGAAATAACACTTACGGGAATGAGGTAAAACAAAATAATTGGTTTCCAGAATGAAAGTCCATGAAATGCAGTCTCTATGTATTAATTCCCAGGAGCAGGGTTTATACATGAACAAGAGACGCAAAACGTTCTTTGGCTAGGGGCACCACTTGCAGCCCCTGTTTCTCTGCCGAAAGAAGTAGGTTTGTTCTGCGCTTGCAGAATTCATTTCTAAGTCCTTAGTTCTAACGAACTTTTACAGCGAGGTACAATCCTTGGTTGAGATGAAACGTCTTGTACCGCACGCAGTCCTTTCCGATGTCACACAAATGAATGATGTAGAACACACACCCGATAGCCTGCATGGGCTTATAACACCCTCCCAAGCCTTTCTGGGTAATACACAGCCAATCTGGCGTGGGAAGCAAATTCCCACCCAATGACAAGTTTGGCAGTAGTTCCTGCAACCAGGCAAAGGGCTTCATGGCATGCTAAGGGTCATGCACTAACTTCACACTTAACCCGTTTAGCATGCCTGACCAAGCCCCCTTGCACGTCGGCAGAAAGTCTACTTTTCTCCAGGATGCCTGGACATCTGCTATGCAAACTGTTTACATACATTTCCTGACATTTAGCACTTTGACTCCCAATTGCATAGGTTCGGGGGAATCTAGAGCAGGGACTTCAAACTGACCCACCTGGTTGGGGTTTATCCTGGGAGAGGCCATGTGATGAAGGCGTCTTTCAGACTTTCTTTCCTGGAGGCGATGGTCTACTTTGATGCAGATAGCAATGAGATCCTCTAAGTCGGTAGGCCGATCATGAGTAGCCAGTTCATCTTTTATAGTCTCTGATAATCTCTGCCAGAATGCAGCAAACAAAGATTCTTCATTCCAATTCGTCTCCGCAGAGATCGTCCTAAACTCGAATGCGTAACGAGCAACAGAACGGCTACCCTGAGAAATAAAGAACAGTGCAGAAGCAGCAGTGACTTTCCTACCTGGTGAGTTGAACACCCTAGGGACAGAGAATGCAGACCGGCGGAGGGTCTGCATACCGTACCGTATATGGGCCAGCCCAGGCAACCAGGAGTTTGTTCTGCTGAGTGGACTTCAGAACAAGCACTTGCTGCCCAGGGATGAATTCTCTGCTACAGGCATTTTTGTTATGCCAAAGCTTCTGTTTGGTCTTAGCTGCCTGCAGGTTAGCCTGTGCTAACCCCATGAGCCTTTCTAACCAGTCTCTGAGATCTACCACATACTGTAGCACAGAAGCATCAGTATCTGTAGCTTCCCCTTCCCATCCCTCACGGAACAGATCAAGCGGTCCCCGGATACGGCACCCATGTAGAAGCTAAAAAGGAGAGAACCCGGTGGACTCTTGTGGTACCTCTCGGTATGTAAACAGCAAATGCTGCAGATGAGCCTCCCAGTCTCCCTGTTCAACTTCCACAAATGCTCACAGCATTTGCTTCAAATTCCCATTGAACTACAGTATGGAGGGATGTAACCCCGCATGTAGCCCAGATACACTGGAGCAAATCAGACATGAATTGCGCCCCTACTCTAGTAAAAATCCTATCAATTCTTCAGCATCCTTTCATAGCTCAATTGATGATAGTGCTACAGTCTCAGGAGTACCTGGTTGCAAAATTAACCACCTTGAGGATGTAACGCTTCCCTGACCAACTAGGGATCATAAGCAGACCCACTATGTCCACAGCTACCCTCTAGAAAGGCTCACTGATCACAGGTAGTCGTTTAAGGGGAACCTTCGCACAGTCAACCAACTTGCCTACATGCTGGCAAG
The DNA here is from genome assembly GCF_040206685.1 of Ascaphus truei. Taxonomy (NCBI): domain Eukaryota; kingdom Metazoa; phylum Chordata; class Amphibia; order Anura; family Ascaphidae; genus Ascaphus; species Ascaphus truei. The sequence continues at coordinate 5,402,887 of NC_134493.1, forward strand.
CATCACAGGTGCAGCAAAATACTGATACCTCCTGTAATGCCCCCGGCCAGTAGAAATTCTACAGGAGTCAGGATCTGGTGCGGGAGACCCCCTGATGCCCTGCTAGTTGGATGGAGTGGGGTACCTGTAACAACTGCTGCCTATACTCCCTGTGTACCACTAGCTGCCTTCTACCTGTCCATACCCTTATTGGAGCCCCAGGGGCTTGATCTCTCTACAATAGCCCAGGGTGCCAGAGGAATCAATACAACCCTCTCTTAGAGACAGGCTCAGCCGCCCGAGTCTCATGCCCTCTAATTCAGGATCAGAGCATACAGCTTCCATTAATTATTCACTGAACTCTGGCTACTCACCCTCAGTCACTAAGTCAGGGGATGGGGAAACCGGGATGATGGAAGGGAGGTCAGTACATAGTACAGACTCGGTCTAGCTTACCTCCCTGGTCCCTCAGGGGCCTCTGGACATGGTGGTTCCAAATGCAGGGGAACTGTGATCTCCTCTGGGGGCAGGGGTACCAAAAACTCTCCTGCCTGGGCAACTGCCCCACTTTGGCTCTGTGTGACAGCAGGCACAGGAGCAAATTCTTCAGCAAAAGAGCAGATGAGGTGTTCCAGGTCATTACTGAGCAAGATCTCAGTATGTAAGCCATACAGGACACCAACATCCCTCACTCCTTGAACGGCACCCTAGTCAAGGAACACCCGGGTGACCTGGATTGACCTAGAACCCCAATTGGGCATGGTGACCTGCATCCCTGTTCCTGGGAGCAGATGCTCTGGGCTGACCATATCAGGTCGCACCAGAGTGACTGTGGCCCCGGAGTCGATCGGGCTGTCTTCCTGGCGAACTCGATGGTCATTGGATGCAAATGCTTTCTCCGAACATCATTCACCTGCAGCTCTACTGCTGCAACTTGGTACCCATCTGTCTCCTCCATTGTTCCGCTGCTAGCTTCTGCAGGATTGACGTCCTGGATCCACTGCTGCACTTGCTTCATGGTGGCTTGCTGCTCCTCTGTAGGTGACAATCCCATGAAGGCGACCGGCTTTGCAGATGGGGTACGTTATTCTAGAGGGGGGTTGCTGGAGCATGGAAGGTTGGTGAAATCTGGCTTCAGATACCCGGTCCAGTTGCATTGGTAGCACCGGCACTCATGCACAAACTCTGCCAGCTTTGCTGCACTCCTCCCGGTAGAATACTTTGTCCTCCAGGTCGGGGTAGCTGAGGGGAGATCAGCTGGCTTGCCCGTCCGGCTGGTGGGTGCTGTTGTAGGAAGCTGGACCCACTTCCTATACTGTGGTCGGGTGGTAACATAGTCGTCTGCCATGATCGCTGCTTCCTTGTGGTCAGCCGACTTGTGGTCAATCAGACCTCGGGCAAGCACTTCTGATATAACTGCTATCCGATCAGCAGAACGAGCAGTTCTTTGTGGGTGAGGGCTATGTGCCCTTCTAACCACTGGGTACTCTTGAGGCTAGCTGGGCCATGAACTCTGTTTTGAGAGTCCCGGGAGGTTTTTTCATCAGATCTGAACTGCTCCCGTTAGGTCTCCGGGTTGACCCGGTATCGTCTCAGCACGATGGCTTTGACATGCACGTAGTCCTCACCATCCTCCTGACTGATCTCCTGGAATGCTGCCTGTGCCCTCCCACTCAACAGAGGGGACAGGTATTTCACCTATTCTTCATGAGGGAGAGAGTACCATCCGCATTGATTCTCAAAACACCTGAGGAAGCCATCAATATCATCGGTACCATCCACAAACTTTCCAAAAATGTGGTAAGATACCTTGGGTGGATGGTAGTGGGAATTGCCATTGCCGGACACGGAGGGTGCTGTGGTGCAGAAAGACAGTTGTGCCATCTGCAGTAGCTGCTCCTGAGTAGACCCTAGACCCAGGAATGCAATCATGGCTGCAAACTCATCATGGGTAGTAGTTGGAGCCACCTGAGCCACCGGGGAGACCACGGCCGGACCCCCAGGCTCAGTGTCTCCCTCGCTAGGGATGGCGGCAGCCACTACCTGGGCTGCCCCTTCAACCACCGCCTCAATGGCGTGGTGGATATTCACCTCATACTTCTACAGATCCTCCTCGAGAAGAGCCTTAGCTCGCCTGGCAGTCGGCAGTCGATAGACTTCACACAGGGGGACAATGGCAGAGCGATTCCAGGACCTCTACCATCCTGTTTAGAGAGACATCTCCACTTCTAACTGAGTGAAACTGAACATTGTGATTCCTTGCTTTGAATAATGTGTGTCTGACACTACTTGTTCTGTACTTAATCTGCAAGCATGTCTTTGTACTATGATTCACCGCAAGAAATCCTATCCAAAGCCTAATGATCCCAGCACTGCCACCAGAAAAAACTTGTCACAGGAGACAAGCACGTTTAACACCTTTAACCTTCTGGTATCATTCACTAGGCATAACAAGGTAGTGGAATAAAATGTTTATTCGGGTGAAGCCCGCGTACACACAATGAATATACAAAATACAGGAAAAATACACAATTACTTGGTGTCTGGTGTCGAAAACTAGCCTCAAATACATGCAGGGGGCCTGCTTCGGAATACTTACCCTGATCGGGACCTCATCTTGGACTTCATGGTACTCTTTTCGGGGAGAATACACAACCACGACCACTACTTTCTATTTTCAGAACTTGGTCCCCGCGTCTGACTTAGTCTCAGCTAGGCAGGCTTTCCTAGCTCCAAAAAAGAAGCCGGTATTCACAACTTTTGAAAAGCCCACCTTTGCGTCGCCGACTGAAGCCACAGATAGTCTGGTTCTCTTATCGGGCAGTCTCCTTACATAGACCCTGCTTTTCTATGTTTAACATGGAAAGGAGACTAGCGACCAATCAGAGAACGGATCGTAACTGAGCCAGTCAATCAGAATGGGGTCGTCTGGCTGCTGACGTCAGAGGAGGGGGCGTGCCAAGCCAGCTCTAAATGCCGGGCGAGTGGGAAATAAGAATTGGCCAATAGGTAACGTTCCTACCAGCAGCATCTTCCCCCAGCCATCCCATTGCCTCCCGCTGGGCAGGCTCCACCAGGTCTGGCAGTCCAAAAGGTGCCCCAGCGGGGTGCCCTTGTTCTCCGGACCTGGTACTCTGCCCTTCCCCGCTCACCAAACATTTTTCTCACCTCCTAACTTCCCTTCTCAAATTTGATTTATTATGTCTAAGTATACATCCCGGGGCCTACTGTATGTAGATGCCCCGACTGACTGTATAGACATTAATACATACTGTATAAAATATAACATGCTGTTTTATTAAACATATATCTCTTGAAGAACCTTATACATGTGGGGGAAATTGGTCTCGGATACTAGGGCTCGAAACCTGGAATCTGTGGGATATTGTGTAGCCCTGGTATAATTCACCTTGCTTACTCACAAATCATGTTGAGAAAAAGAGTGGTGGAGCACTGCTGTAAAAATAAAGGGCTGGAGGCTGCTAGCAAGTAAAAATGCTTTAATTTAAGGCATGAGTAGACCGGGCTACAAACAAAGAAGGTATTCATTTCCCATATCTGCATTACCCACAAATCATGCCTGCACATCGGGGAGAATTACGAGACTATCGGTAACTTTGTCTCCTGACCTCCTACAATAAAGATAAACACATTTTCGCCCAAATATCCACCTAAAACTCCCACTCCTAACGTCTCATATTTATTGGGGAAGGGGAACTAGTAAAACCCACAACAGGACAGGTTTTAGATATAAATTATATTGTCCCTAGTTTATGGTGCTACTTAGCTGCCATGGACCCACGGTTTTCGGAGGTAACCAGTCTGGCTTCACCTTTATTATAAATACTGGCTACCCCCTACCGTCACAGTCACATCCTCTAAAAAAAAAGCTGCCATCACATTGTTTACTACAACCAATAGGATGACCCTAAATCCTATTGGTTCCAGTACTATGTGATGGCAGCCTTTCTGGTTTTGGTGACGTCTTAAAAGGAAAGGAAGCTGAGACTTTATGATTGGCTGGCTTCACTCCCTTTTGATGACTTCATATCCTAACGGGGACACCTGTCACATTGTTATCCCAGCCAATCAGGTGGTTGGGAACCATTTGACAGTCAAATTTGACATCGCAGGCCTTATATAAGGCCAGTGCAGTCTCATTTGATGCTAAGAAGATGAAGAGTCAACATCTCCCCCCAATTGGATTTACATTACAAGTACAGATGAAGATAAAGAAGAACCATGAGTAGATTACAAGTACCAATGAAGCTAAAGAAGACTAGCCCAAATGGATTACAAATTACAGATGAAGAAAAGAAAGAAGAAAATAATTAAAGATTTTACCTGTGGACCGTGCCTGTTGAGGAGCATTGTGTCATAGACCAGAAGTTGTTGCTGCTGTTGCTGATGTTGCTTTTGGAGCCGTATTTAGTGGGTGGAGACATCAAAAAGTAAGTAAAAGATTGATTGTATTTTATTTAATGTTGTATTTTTTTTAGGTTGGCATTTGCATTGGCATACTGTAACGTTTGTATTCCAATGTAAATGTCTTGTTTGCTGCTTGTGTTTTTATTTGTAGGGTTTTTTTTGTAGGTTGGTACTGTATTGGCATTTTTATTTATTCAAATGTACAGTAATGTTTTTTATTTGATGCATTACATTATTTATTTTTTTGCAGGTTGCCCATTGACTAACAGAGTGACACACAACAGGGCATTGGTGTGGTACTGTCCCAATCAATAGGTTTATTGGCATATTTTAGATTTAAATGGAATGTCTTTGAAATGTGAGGCTTGTTTTGGGGATTTGCAGGCAGGCTGCATACAGTATTGCCTGGCATAATTGCAGCTCATGCTCACAGGGCACTGGTGTGGTACTGTGCCAATCAATTGGTTTATTTTAATTTTTTGGATTTAAATTGAATGTGTTTTTAATTTGGGGCTTGTTTTTGAGATTGGTAGGTTGCATATTAGCTGGCATCATGGCAGCTCATACCCATAGGGCATGGGTGTGATACTGTGCCAATCAATCGGGGGTGGTAGGAGACCTGGGGAGGGTGGTTATGTCTCCTGGGTTGGTAGCGGGAGGGGGGGTTAACCCTTTTAATTACATCAGGGGTTACAAACCACTAAGGTGATTAAGGGGTTAGTGGCCAGTAGTATTTTTTTGTTGGTGGTGCTCACTGAAGAAGAGGAAGACGAGGAGGAGGAGGATGGCCTTCATCCTGGAAGGGGTAAGTAGAACTTTAATTTACTACTGTATATGCTGGTTAATGTTTTGGTTATGTTTAATGTTTTTAATGTGCAATTGAGCTATTATCCAGATATCGATAATAGGGATTTTGCCCATTATTGTACTATGTTGAGGGCAGGGGGGGGGGGAGAGTTCAATGTATTTTATTTGGTGCGCAGTTCAAGTGACTGATTCAGTCTCTCTCTTATTGCACGTCTTTTACAGACAGATAAACCCCAGTAGGATTCACGCAGCAGGGACCCCGCTGCATTAATCTTTGTTAATCCGATGGGCCAATATAGTCTGCTTGGGTCCACCTCTTGAGATATTGCGGCATAGTGCAGTTTTCATCTTGACATGTAGTCGAATGTTGGTGGCTTTTTCTGTAGCATTCTTTAAATCAATAAGTAATCATATCGCCTATGTAATCTAACATTTTGACTATAATATGTTTATTTTTATTAAACTAGAAGACAAAATGAAATATATGCAAATTGTTTTCTAATCAACTTGATTTTGGTAATGTTTTCAACTGTTTAGCAATACACATGCATCATAAATTCTTTGCACTGTCATTAGGGCCACCAACAGAAATCATGAGACCCAGGACAAACGAAAGGAACAGTCCCCCCCCACCCTCACTCATAGCGCACCTACCACAGAAACATTTTTTTTACCGCGCAACTTTTACTTAACTTTTTTCTTGTTATTGTTAATACGGAAGCAGGTAACTGACTGCCTGCCTAGACTGACTGACTGTTTGGGTGTGTGACAGACTGCCTGAGTGGGTGACTGCCTGGGTCACTGACTGCCTCAGTGGGTGACTCCATGGGTGACTGCCTGGGTTAACTCCTTAATTACTAACGGAGTTATTAACCAATAAGGTAATTAAGGGGTTAGGGGACATTAGAATGTATTTGCAATGTATTTTTGTGGCAACGGAGGACAGGGAGCTGCAAATCCTGATGAGGACATAAATAATATTGCTGTGGTAAGTAGAACTGTATTTATTTACTTTATTTATGCTAGTTTAATAATGGGCAAATAATCTATTACCCATATGTGAATAATAGTTATTTTGCACATTACTGTGCTGTATGTGTTTGGTGGTGGTGGGGGGGGGGGGTTGATTTTGATTTATTTTAATGTAGGACATGTTTTATTGTTTTACATATAGGGTTGATACCCTAGGTCTTCGGGGACCTATGGAGACTACCTGAGGAACCCCAGACGCCCACAGGTACCACCTGCAGACCCATGGGGACAGCTGTGGGGGCCCCTCGAACCCACAGGGATGACCACCCGATGTCCCCCAGACCCCCGTGGGAACCACCCGATGGCCTCAGACACCTGTGGGGATGACCCGGGGACCCCCAGACACCTGCAGGCCCACCCGTGGACCCCCTTGTGGCCCAGGGTGAGCCACGGGTACCACCTGGAGGCCCACGGCACCTAGCAGGGACCACCTGGAGACCCCCAGACCCTGTGGGCACCCTCTTCTTGTGCACTGTGGGCCTGTGAACACCCGTCGGGACCACCAGGGACTACCGTAGGCCTGGGGTATTAACCCTGTATGTAAAATAATAATCATGTTTTTATGGTGGGGCACAGGGGGTGGGTTATGTATTAATGTTTATTAAATATGGTAATGTTAATGGTGGGGCCTAGGAGGTGGGTAGTGGGGCAGTTCTGTGTAGTGTTTTTATTGTGGGTAGTGGGGGTGGGTGAAGGGGGTATTGTCCCCAAGTGTGGGTAGGCCTCCCAGGTGGGTAGTGGGTGAGGGTGGTTAGGTCTCATGTGTGGGTAGTGGGGGCGGGTGGTTAGGCCTCCCGGGTGAGTAGTGGGGAGGGTGGGTTAACCCCTTAATTACTCTAGCAGTTACTAACCACTCAGGTGATTAAGGGGTTAGGGGACATTATATTGTCTCTTTTTTTTCTTGTGTATTTTTTGCAGCTCTGGAGAGCAAGGACGGGGTGAGGATGAGGATGGCCTTCATCATGGGTGCCTGGCAGGGGTGAGTGCCATTCAGGAGTACCTAGTGGCCGCAGTGGTAAGGGGCAACCAGGACAGGCTTTACAGTTGTTATTTATTTACTGACTCATTGGTACAGCGCCTCCAGCCATGAAAGGATCCCAGGACGTGGGATATCAGTTCCCATCACTGCAGTTTTTTCCCTCCTGCCCAGTAACCGACACCCAGGCAGAGGCATGAGGAATAAGCAGCTTTATTTCTCCTTCTTTAAATCTCTCCTCCTCCACAGACTCTCTGTGGTCCCCAGGACCTCTAGATGGTCCTGCCCAATATCAGGGGGCATCAGATCTGGTTGGCCTCTGGGCCAGCCGGCCTAGAGTGGCATTGCTTCCCCGAAATGGGGAAGACTCATAACCTTCCTTTCTCCTCGGAGAGCAGGAACTGAATCCCTCTAACTTTTAGATTTCTCCCAAGAAGAATCTGGAAGGGGCGGGTTCAAAGACTGTACCCACCTCCAAGGGGGTTGTACACAGGCCATGAGTCACCACCTCTCTTCCTTCAACTTCAAGGAAAGAACAAGGGGGATCAATGGCCCATAGATTAACCTGCTAATGCCTGGAACTTAACCGGTGTCAAGGATTGGACTTCGGCTGAAGTGGATCCCAGTGGCAGGAACAGCAGGGAGAGTAGTAGGAGTCACAAGCAGAGGTCAGAGGCAGGCGGCAGATTGAGTAGTCAGATAACAAGCAGAGGTCAGAGGCAGGCGGCAGATTGAGTAGTCAGATAACAAGCAGAGGTCAGAGGCAGGCGGCAGATTGAGTAGTCAGGTAACAAGCAGAGGTCGGCAACGAGGAGAGGGTACGCACAACTTTGCCTGTAATTACGGACTATATACCATCTTGTCAGTGGTCTGTTCACTGCACCTGAGAGCTTTCATCTGCTCTCTACTTGGGACTGTGATACCATCTGATGCAGGGAGATTTCCCTGATGAGACGAGACGAGTACCCCAAGATGGACTAACTACATCACCTGTGGAAAAAGCCACCACTCCTGAAGAGCTGAGACTGAGTCCGGTTACCTTCAAGGGCTACTTACCAGAGGGATCTGTTCCTGCTTGCAGCCTCGGTTTCTGCTGACTGGTAACCTGTGTGTTTAACACACTCAATGCTCTTGTTTCTATTTTTTCATATACGCAGAATACTTACCCTATTTTATTGTTAATTACATTTTATATACTTCACCATTTGCGTTTTTACGCTGTTTTTTGTTTGTTTCTCTAGTGCTTTTGGGGGTGCTGAGCCACTCCTTCTATACAGCTGCAGACACTTTTCATGACACTTATCACGGTTTTGTATGTACTGTACATTTATATTTATTTATCACTTTGTTGCTCTATAATTTATTTTAGAGCCTAAGGGTATGTGCTAGTTGCACTTTAGTCACTTAATCATTGTTTTATCACTTATTAGTGGTGTTTAGATGCGCACTATACTGTTTTACTTATGGAACATACATTGTTATATTTAAAAGTATTTATGGATTTTTAATTATTTTTTTGGAGCACAGAATTGGTACTGAAGGCAAGCGGGGACACCCGGACAACCACAGGGACCATCTGTCGGCCTGTAGAGTATTCCTGTGCAGAAAAAAAATGTACTGCATGTTAGGGGTGTATAGGGGTTAGTGGGGGCACAGGGGGTGGGTAGTGTATTTGATGTAGCAATTGTAACCCCCCCAATCTCATGTAGGGTATACTAGGAAAAATACTACACTGGTTACAGGCTAAAGTGTGGTGCCAAACTGCTTGTAAACAGTAGCTTTGAGCCTCCCGTGATGGCATGGGGAATATCAGGACAGGCTTCTGAGGTAGAACAGAGTGGTACTCACAATAACAAAGCCTCCATCTCCAACAGATCCCCAGGGCTCTGGGGAAGACCCTCTGGAGGAGAATCTCTCCCAGCTTCTCCCTGATAGAGTCCAGTCTCAGGCAAGAAGTCATTTGAATCACAGGAATACTTTATTAGACCAATGCATGGCAGACTGTCCATCTTACAGCAAGTGCTTAGCAGGACATCAGGTCCACGCCCGTAGGATGGCTCTGGACATACACTCCCAGCCAACGTGCAGTGAAAGCAATCCCTGCTCTCCCATTATCCTCTGATAGAATAAGAGGTATGATCTCCCTCCTCTCCCCCGAAGGGAGGGCCTCAGACTGGCAGAGCCCTGCATAATCCAGATAGGGAAGACCAGTCTCTCTCAAGGGTAGAGACACTGACTAAATTCAGGAAGTGCTATGCAGAAAATAGTTCCAGTAAACACCACCCCTGTGTCTCTAATTGGACACAGAGCCTGATGACACTACCTTCACTGACTCACTGCACAGCATCTGTGGGGAAAAAACAATAAAAACAAAAGAAAACAGCGCACAACGCTCATAGTGTAGTATATCAATAAAATGTATTAAATGACAAAAAGAGGTAATCTGCGTACATCAAGTGAAGGTTAAAACAGCATGTAATGGGACAAAATTAATAATACGCCACACCACACAGGGATCAGGAACACCATGGATCAGCAACCATCTGTTACCACAGTTCAGGGCAGTCTACGAGTCACCGGCGTATCTCCAACACTGGACATTCACTCCGCGTGTTGCACCGGAGGATCCGTCAGCACACGATGACCTCATTTGAGAGCGCCACGTTGGTAAGGGGCAGTAGGGTATAGTATTTCCCGGGTATAAAGTCCCCTTTCAAAGGCTAAATCCTAGCCCGGCGCCAGATTACCTATTTTTGTCATTTAATACATTTTATTGATATACTACACTATGAGCGTTGTGGGCTGTTTTCTTTTGTTTTTCCTGTTCTAATTCTTGGTGATGTCGAGCCACCCCTACTAACAGCTCCCTTGTTCATATTTACGTATATATATACTTTTATATATCACCCAACTTTTTGCACTTTAATATATGTACATACAGAAGTGCACTGGTACGATTTATGGTTGCGCACTTTTATCTTATTGTCATCTGTGGGGAAAACCCATGATTGCTCCTGGCAAACCTGCCCTTACCAGGTATTACTACACAGGAGGAGGATAGAACTATAGCCCCAAAACTACCCATGGCTACATAATGTTTATTGAGGGCCTAGGAGGTGAGTAGTGGGGCTGTAGTGTGTATTGTTTTTATTGTCGGTAGCGGTGTGGGTGAAGGGGGTATTTGTCCCTTGGTGGGTGTTTAGACCTTGCGGGTGGGTAGTGGGAGGGGTTAACCCCTTCATTACCTTAGCTTTATTAACCGCTACGGTAATGAAGGGGTTATCTCCACCCGCAGTCCCCTTGCAAGGCCTAAACACCCACCAAGGGACAAATACCCCCTTAACCCACCCCATCTACCTACAATAAGCCTGGCATGGGTGGTTAACCCCTTCATTGCCTTAGCGATTAGCCGCTAAGGTAATGAAGTGGCTTTAAATGCATCTCCCCAATACATATACAAAATACCCCCACCTCCCCAATACATATGCAAAATACCCACAGCTCCCAATACCTATACAAAATACCCCCACCTCCCCAATAAATATAAAATTCAGACTTACTTTGGGGATTGTGTCAAGAGCAGAGGCAGTGGATGCGGAGGGGCGCAGTGGATACCGATGGGGCAGTGGATGCAGAGGGGGGCTATTGGATGCAGAGGGGGGCTAGTGGATGCGGAGGGGGGCTAGTAGATGTGGAGGAGGGGCAGTGGATGTGGAGGGGGGCTGTGGATGCAGAGGGGGGGCAGTGGATGCGGAGGGGTGGCAGCGGCATCTGGGCACCTCCAACATCTCTCCCTCCCCCTGCCCAAACAGCCACTAGCGTGCGGCAGCGATAACCGGGGGAGCGCTGGGAGAGAACTGCACCTGCCACATGGCCACATTGGACCCACCTCCCGATCAAGGAGGGAAGCATGAGAAGAGTGGGAAGTCCCGCACGTGCCAACCGCCGGACTCGCTCCACCCCCCAGTCCCATCTCCAAACCTGCCAGTGCTCTGCCCTTCCCCATGTGCCTACCTCCTGACCACCCACACGCCTACCTCCCACCCCCCCCCACATGCCTACCAAGGGCACCTACCTTCCACCCCACCTGCGCTCCTACCTCCCACTCCCCTGTGCGCCTACCTCCTGCCCCAGGCAGCAGCTGTGGGGTTCGGGGGAGCGCCAAAGCACCTGACTGAAACCTACAGGGTGCCTGGCCGCAACTGGCCAGAGGTCGGAGAAAAATTGCAGTGCCAACAGGGCCCCCCAAGCCAGCGGGCCTGTGACACCAGCCCTGGCAGACCCCCCCCCTGTTGGCAGCCCTGACTGTCAGCAATGTAAGTTAAGTTGAATTCAATAAAGGTGATTATTTGATGTCTGCTAGAAATACGCAGATGACATCAAATGATAAGACACTAATGTTATATGGATTTACCCATCTGATAGAAAAAACAAATCTTCTCAAAAAAAATTGTATTAATAAATCTTTGCGCAAAATGTTGACATTATATATCTTCAGGTTTTATTATTAATTAATTTGCATTAATTTACCTTTCTGCATTTTCAAATATTTGCAAATTCGTAGGAGTTAGGAAAAAGGTGATAATTTTTTCTTTTTTAAATGTGAAACTAAAAAATTGGACAATATTAGAAAAATTGTTATAAAGCAGGGGGAAATGTAGAAAATAGGAGAATATTAAACAATTGGGGAAAAAATCAAGGAAAATAATTCAACCAAAGTCGCAAATTGGAGAATATTAGTAAATTAAAAAATGGAAAGCATATTAAAATTGAGAAAATACACAAAATCAATTTTCAAACAATAAATTGACAGTATATCAATTTACCAAAAATTTAAAAAAAAACTGAGCTAATTTTAACACATTAAAGATTACAGATTAGGATTCACTTGATAAATCTAACTTTATATTGACATACAAATTCATAGAGGGCATTGATATATACGTTGTAATGATCCCTCGTACTGTATACTCACAACTCTACTATTCTTTCAATTGAAAAGACAAGAAACTATACAGAAATGTACTCAATTAAAAAATATTCTAAGCATACTCCTAAACCAACATGCACATGATAAATAGGAGTATAAAGTTGGGTTCTAATGTAAATATTAAAGATCAACTTACAGTACTTTCCCTTGTAAATAAGGTTCTTTAAAGTTACTCCCCCAGCTATGCTAACCTATACATGGGCCTATGGAAGGATACCCATGTCTTGGGGAATGCTAGGCTGGGGGCGGGTCTGGTGTTCTATGGCCGTTTCATAGACGATCTTTTATTTATTTGGGATGGAGATTTGGAGACACTGACTGACATTTTGTCGTCCTTCAATGACAACCAAATGGATTTACGTTTCACATTTGAAACAGACAAATGTAAAATTATTTTTTTGGATTTGGAAAAAATGGCTAACAATGACAATCAGATTATTACAAAAACATTTTTCAAAAAGGTCACCACAAATGCATATTTGCATCATACAAGCAACCACTATAAAAAAATGGTTGGAGAATGTCCCCAGGGGCCAATTTGTCAGAGTCAGGAGAAACTTGGCCCAGGGGGACGCTCTGGTCAATAAATTTGTGGCCAAGGGTTACAACAAACACACTGTTCAGGAGACCTTTAAACAAGTGGGTCAGTTGGATAGACTATCGCTTTTGGAGAAATCCAAAAATAACACGCTTTCTAAGAAAAATAATGGATAAACACACATACATGATCGGGTGAGTTAACCTCTTTTCATCACACAATTTAATTGCGCCTCTCAAAAAATAAAAAATATGCTCAATAAGCATTGGGAAATATTGATTAGCAATCCCATTATAGGAAAAAAAATTACCTCCAAGGATACCGGTGGTTTTCCAGAAGGCATGAAATATAAAATCTATTGTGGCACCTAGTAGATTAAAATATATTATTAGTCATAATACTAATATTTAAATAAAAGATGGCAATTTTTTGTGTGAACGTTCGAGATGCCTGACGTGCAAACATTTGAATAAATCTAATACCATTACATCACATTCAAATCGATCCATACATCAAGTGAAGGGCCATATTAATTGTCTGTCCACCTTTATAATATATGCGATCGTGTGTCCCTGTGGGATTCAATATATTGGAAGGACTAAACGGGTCCTGTGCACGCGATTTTTAGAACATCGACGAAATATCATTCATGGATTACAAACGCATAGTCTGTCCAGACATTACAAACTTAAACATAATAAAGACCCATCTTCTTTGGTAGTTATGGGCATTGAGGCAATTAGTTCTACACTTCTGAGTGGAGATAGGCACAAACTATTAAGTTACTAACTAAATACACTTAGTCCAGAGGGCCTGAATGACTGTATTGACATCAGCACTGTTGTCTAATCTCAACTCAAACATCCCTTCTCCCCCTTCCCCTCTTGTTCCCCTTTCCCCATGTTGGTTGAACACGGAGGTCTGGTTTGAACATGCTAGACATGTTCCCTTCGAGTTCAGCCACATGGGGTTTCATCTTATTTACTGTGGTGACCAAATTTATTCTAACTCGGCTAGCTCCGCGAATTTCTGAATATCCCGGTGATGTGCGGTTTTGTGTCGTTTTCTCCCGGGGTGTATTGCGTTATTTTCGCGGCTGTGATTTAAGCATTTTATTCCCGCTGGCTGCAATACTGCAATGCCGTGTAAAAACGCATGGGGGCGTTTGCGAGCTGTTGTCTTTGAAGCCGAAAAATTCATGAATTGTAATGCAGTATATACTGTATATATACAGTATATACTGTATAACAACAACCCCTATAACCCCTAAGAAACACATACAGTACTGTATATGCACATCAATGATACTATAGGCCGTCCCCTGGTGAGATGTGTTTGCAGCAGAGAGAGAACCGCTGCTCTCTCTGCGCAAACATCGGCACATTAAAAATGATTTAAAATAAATTTTATTCATAGTGTAGATGTGCAGGGGGTCTCCGGAGCTGAACCGCATTGGTTTCAGGTCCGGGGACCCCCTACTTCCCGAGATACAGCCCCCTTTATGAGGTGCCGGTATCCCTCTGCATTTAAAGGTCCCGATCACGTGACCGCGGCATGTAAACAAAGCAGAGGGATACCGGCACCCCATAAAGGGGCCTGTATCTCGGGGAGCAGGGGGTCCCCGGACCTAAAACCAAAGCGGTTCAGCTCCGGAGACCCTCTGCACATCTACAGTATGAATAAAACACATATATAAATAAACACTCATTCCTTACCTTTGCGGCTATGGGCTATGGTAACGAAGCAGCATGACTGTATTTTTAATAATATTGTACAGTGAGCAGGGGGTTTCCTGAGCCAGAAATCAAAGCTCAAGTGACCCCCTGCTCCTGCACAATATTATTAAAAATACAGAAATGCTGCTTCATTACCATAGCTGATAGCCACAAAGGCAATGAAGGGGTTAACCCACCGTACCCGCTTTATTGTGGGTAGCGGGGGTGGGTGAAGGGGGTATTTGGCCCTTGGTGTGAGTTTAGGACTTGCGGGGGGGGTTCCGGGTGCGCTTAACCCCTTCACGGCCGTAGCAGTTAATACCGCTACGGTCATGAAGGGGTTAACCCCTCCCGCTACCCCCCGCAAGCCCTAAACAACCATTGTTGGGGCTAATACCCCATTCACCCACCCCCGCTACACACAATAAAAAAATTCACACACAGCAGCCGCCCAAAAAATAAATAAATAAATCTAAATAAATAAATAAATACATGAATATAAATAAATACATTTAAAATACATTTTTATTCATAGTGTAGATGTGCAGGGGGTCTCCGGTGCTGAACCACGTTGGTTTCAAGTCCGGTGACCCCCTGCTTCCCGAGATACAGGCCCCCTTTGAAAAAGTTACCCGTGAGTGACGAAACGCGTCAGGGAGCGTCATCACGTCAGACGCATTTACACTGACGTCATCACCGCGCGCCGGAACAGATTGATCCGCGTGACTGCTGCAGAGGCTTGAAGTACAAGGAGCCATCTTTCCAGGACTCTAACACGGCTACATTGAAGACAGCCTGCCCTGGACTCCTGTTGGGATATTGATCCTGCTACTGCTAGACCGGGATTGCCCCAAGTTACTGCAGAAACTAACCGGATGGTGGTGATTATATCACACAATGCTTGATTTTATTGCATTTTTGTAAGCGCATTTCTTAACCCCCTCCTCCCCCTCCCCTCATTAAATTTACTATTTTACGCTATGGGTGAGCGCTCTCTCTCCCCTTTTTTACATTAGATTCCCTGTGGACGTGGTTTGTCCATTTGAGAGCAGCAGGAGACCCTTCATACCAGAACCTACATCATTATTGGACAATCTGAGGACTGGTTCTTACACTCTTTTTTTTTTTTGAATTTGTATATTTGCAATATCTATGCACTTATCTTTATTGTTATAGGTTTGATTATTATTTGTGCTAGAATTATTTAGTACTTCACTAATATTAGTGTATCTTATTATTAATCACAGCCGGTTTATTATATATTATTATATATATTTTATTATATATACTATATTATATTTACCTATTTAACCATTAGCAGAGGCGCTGCTTTTTTCTTTTGTTTGTTATATATATATATTGTGACATAGTCCAAAGATGTTAGGCAGCTTTCTGCCCCATTTTAGAGCAGAAAGTGCAGGAATAGTTAATGATCCGTTCCACAGCTTCCCATTAACTCAGGCAGCTGGATGGAAAATCCAGACCACAGATTACAATGGCTCTAGTTCTCCCTCACCTGCTCTTCTAATCACATGCACAGGTATTTAGAGCAGAGAGGTTTTGCATTTCTCTCTCTCTCCTTGGAGCCTGGGGGCTGGGGGTGTCGCTGCTCTCCTGCATCCAGTGTCGAGGTTGACGGCCTCTCCACGTATCACAGTACCAGAGGATTTGCCTGGACACCCCAAACAGATAAGACAAACAAATGGTTACTGCTGTTGCTAAAAGACTGTGCTGTATCTTGTGACCCTAAATGAGAGAGCATTGTTTTAAGCTGGGGAACCAGGTTAGTTGGCCAGCAGCTGTTAGAGAGACTGATTTTGATGTGTAGTTAGATCCCTGAAAGGGATAGGATTTTGTTTATATAGTTTGGTTTCTTTTTACTTGAAATAACAGTGTGGGAAATACTGTAACAATGAAATGAGTGAACTGCTGAATGAAAGTATCTGAGTACCTCTAACCTACACATGTTAAAGCTGCAGTACCTTACTTGGATGAAAATAAAGCAGGCAGAAGCCTGAGTTAAGCAGCTTAATACTTTGCATGATCCTGTTTTTGTATTAAATAACCCTAGAAGACTGTGTCGGGAAGAACCCAGACAGACGTCAGCACTACAAAAGAGGGGCGTTTGTCACATATGGTGGAGAATGCGGGCAGACACTAAAGTCTGTGGGTTTGCAAATAAATGCGGGGGTTTAAAATGGCCGCCCAGCTGAAGTAAAATACAGATGCTATGAGTGAAGTCTGTTCCACTGTGTATATCAGTTGTGCTTCTAGCGTACACAGAGAATGTGCGAAGTGTGGATGCAATAGCACCCTGAACCCAAACAGAAAACCAAAATGTTTTGCTGAAGAAAAAAAATTTTTTTTGCATCTAGCAAGTGCTGTTTGTAAAGCTAATGCCTTTTGCTGAAGTGAGTGAATTTGCAGCTAGCAAGTGCTGTATGTAAGTTGCTGAAGTGAGTGAAATTGCAGCTAGCAATTGTCCCTGCCGGGTTTCTAAAATGGCCGACGTGAAATGTTTGTTGTGTAATGTACGTAACCATACAAAACAGTGTCCCTTCAGGCCATACTATGATCACGACCCTGGAGGAGAGCCGTACCTACAGATGAATTTAGTATGCTGGGCCTGTCGTGAAGTAGGTCACATGGAAGATGTGTGCCCCAAAATTTTCAAAGACAAACAGCTGCAAAAGCAAGCAACGCCCTGTGAGTGCAAGCAAGATGTGGAAGCTGATAACAGTGAGTGTGTGCCCAGGACCACTGATATCTCTGGAGCTAATAAAGCAAAAAGAAAGAAAACTGTTCCTCAAGTCACAGGGGAAGTGACCGAGCCACTTGAACCTGCGCTGTCAGGACATGCGTCAGAAAGGCGCCGAGATGAGCAACAGCCCATAGGGCCTGGCGCAATCGTCCCAGGAATGACGACACGCCTAGAGATGACAAAGGCTACTGCTACCACCATAGGCAGAGAGCCAAGCGAATCAAAGAAAACAAGAACTGACTGGAAACTATGCTATGAGATGTCCCAGAAAGATGTGCAAAACTTCATCACAGAGTTGGGGGTTTCTCGGCAAGAGGCTAGCGCGCTTAAAGCAGAGCTGGAACTCTCACGCCATGAGGTCTACGCTCGCAGCACAGAGCTGTGTACATTGAAGAAAACCTATGAGAATACCCTGAGTAATTTAGAGACTGTAAAAAGAGAGAATGTAAGTCTGACACAGGAAAATTCAGACTTGACTGACCAGATCAGTGAAAGTAATGAGAAGCTTCACCAAGCAGAAAAAGTGGAGAAGCAATTGATTCAGGAAAAGTTAGAAATGCAGGAAGCACTGCAGAATACAGAATCAGCGGCGATCCAGGCGACACAAACTGCAGAGCTCCAAAAAATGGAGGCGCTGATGCAAACCCAGAGCAAGCACCAGAAAGAGGTGAAGACCCTGAGGGAGGTCTGGCACGATCAGGTTGAAGAGCTGCAGAAGCAGATGGCTGAGCGCGAGATACAGTGCGCCAAGAGAGAGGAGGTGTCCGTCCGTCAGGTGGTTTGCCTGACACTGCGCTATAAAAGCGAGATGGACGATATCTACAAGCAGCTGGACCACACGGCAAATGAGGGGGCCCGGCTGCAGCTGGAGCTGGACAAGACCCGGAAGGAGCACCTGCAGCTGCAGGTCAAGAATAGAGAAAATGAAACAGAGTTAAAACTCGCTCTGAAACAGATGACGGACATGGGAGAAGCGGCTAAAGTGGTTCAGTCGGGCTATCAATCCTACCTCCTAACCAAGCAAGCTGTACGTTCCTATACGTGTATCTTCAATGCTGTTGCAATATTACAATTTGCTATAAAGATGAAGTTGGAGAAAGAGATTCCAAGGCTAAAAGAGACACGGTCACAAAAGGAGACCAGGGAAAGTAAACTCAATGTCCTCACTGATGACAAAGAGGAAGGAGAAAGAATTGACTTTGATTGTGCTGCTGTTATTCCAGAAACAGATAGGCACCCTCCTGAGAATATACTCCCTGATCTGGAATTCAAAAATCCAGATCCTCAATTTCATTTACGTTGTCCAGAAGATTATCAAACTAGTGGACACACCCAGGACAACACAGAAGATGTTTTAGCCAAGTGGGTGGCAGTTCCTGAAAACACAAACTTGTTGACAGATCCTGATGACATGGTTAATATGGACTACGTTTGTACAGAGGCAACTAGGTCTCCAAAACCCAAAGGCCTGGTAATGGCCACAAAAGGGAAATCAAAGATTGAAAAGAAAAAACAACGAAGGTTAACATGGCGCCTGAATAGTTCCATATCTCACCAATCTGGACCACACTGTGGAGCCAAGGAGAATCTGGTCCAAGGATCTCATCAGAAGCTAAAGAAACAGTCCAGTCATTTGCAGGTTGCAGCGGGCTATGAAATAAAGTCAAAGGATGCAATAGACTGGAAGTCAAAAAAAAAAAAAAAAAAAAAAAATGTTTGGGGGAACTGACCGATTTTTTTTTTTTTATTACACGTGTGGACTATGTCACGGACACTTAACTATGCAAATAAGCATTTTGTCAATATTACAATGTTATATTGGTTCTCTGTGTTGAAAATGTAGCTAAACTACAAATTAATATACAGGGTTGATGGCCCTTAAGATTACAAGGCTGTAGTATAAGAGAAAAAATATTGGTAGCTTACAATATGGAAAAAAAAAAAAAATGCCCTTTTCGGTTGGTAAATTTATAATGAAGTTCATATTCGTATCATGTGAATACTTAATGTTGTACTGAGGAGTTAGCTCAAGTATTTCAGGTAGGACGCTCACCCCAGTGAGGTCCATGGCCGCTCACCCCAGTAGGTGTGAGCTGGGGAGGGGGATATGTGACATAGTCCAAAGATGTTAGGCAGCTTTCTGCCCCATTTTAGAGCAGAAAGTGCAGGAATAGTTAATGATCCGTTCCACAGCTTCCCATTAACTCAGGCAGCTGGATGGAAAATCCAGACCACAGATTACAATGGCTCTAGTTCTCCCTCACCTGCTCTTCTAATCACATGCACAGGTACAGCAGCGGCAGCTTTTATTCGAGTAAAAGCCGCCGGCTGCATGCGTCTGGGAAGCGGGTAGCCGCGGCGCGTGGCGGCACACTGTGACGTCACAGTAACATGCGCGCCCGGCTTCCCCGTCTTCCCCGGCTTCCGCAGGCTTCCCCGACACCCCTGGAGATCAAATTAAGGTAAGCGGGGGTGCGGGGAAGCAGAGGGGCAGAGCAGGAGCCGGGTACGGGGTCGGGAAGGGAGGAAAATTGCGCGCGAAGTGGAGGGGGGGTGCGTGGGGGAAACGCGGCGGCGCGCGGTTGTTACTGGCGGCAGCTGGGGTAGATCCCGGCTTGCCGGCGGCATTCAGTGCAATAAAAGATGTCGCTACTGTATTTAGAGCAGAGAGGTTTTGCATTTCTCTCTCTCTCCTTGGAGCCTGGGGGCTGGGGGTGTCGCTGCTCTCCTGCATCCAGTGTCGAGGTTGACGGCCTCTCCACGTATCACAGTACCAGAGGATTTGCCTGGACACCCCAAACAGATAAGACAAACAAATGGTTACTGCTGTTGCTAAAAGACTGTGCTGTATCTTGTGACCCTAAATGAGAGAGCATTGTTTTAAGCTGGGGAACCAGGTTAGTTGGCCAGCAGCTGTTAGAGAGACTGATTTTGATGTGTAGTTAGATCCCTGAAAGGGATAGGATTTTGTTTATATAGTTTGGTTTCTTTTTACTTGAAATAACAGTGTGGGAAATACTGTAACAATGAAATGAGTGAACTGCTGAATGAAAGTATCTGAGTACCTCTAACCTACACATGTTAAAGCTGCAGTACCTTACTTGGATGAAAATAAAGCAGGCAGAAGCCTGAGTTAAGCAGCTTAATACTTTGCATGATCCTGTTTTTGTATTAAATAACCCTAGAAGACTGTGTCGGGAAGAACCCAGACAGACGTCAGCACTACAAAAGAGGGGCGTTTGTCACAATATATATATATATATATATATATATATATATATATATATACAGTATATACACACACATGATGAACCAATATACAAATAAATGTAGAAGGGTTATCAAAACCTATACTGTACTACAAATAACACTTCTCCATACAGACACACTACATTACAATGAATTTCCTTTAATAAACCTAACTGATCTTACAATCTAAATCATCAAATGCCAATGAAAAACCTCACATTCCAATCAATACATTGCATTTACATTGTAATTTATGATGCATAAAATCTATGCACCATATACATTCTGCAAATGAATGTGAACAATATCATTGCAAGCTAAATACAAATACTGTACTCCAAACAAGTCAACTATTTTAACCAATCAAGTAAACAAAAATCAATATATAACTACCAACCAGAAAACAAAATTTAAAACCAAGGCTAACCCTTACAATACCAAGGATTACATCTATCTAATTGTAAAAAAACATTATACTGTACACACATTGAAGCATTGCAATAAACAACATACAGAACAGTACATTCCCTGTATCTGCCTGCCTTGAGTGTAATCTGTGTAAAGCCTCCTCCCCTAATGTTTCTGTTAAATCTCCCTGCCTTGAGTGTAATCTGTATAAAGCCCTCTCCCCCCTAATGTGTCTGTTAAATCTCCCTGCCTGTGTTGCTGTGAGTGCAGTTTATGTAAATGTGGGGAGGGGGAGGAGGTTATAACCCAACCTCCTTGACTGTGATCTGTGTAAAGCCCCCTCCCCCTAATGTGTCTGTTAAATCTCCCTGCCTGTGTTGCTGTTAGTGCAGTTTATGTAAATGTGGGGAGGGGGGGGATCCGATGTGCATACTGTGAGGTCTAACCACCCTCACCCACTACCCACATACCGTTACCCCCCCCCCATCCTGGCCATGGCCACTCCGCTTCTGCAAAACAGACACAAAAATTAAAACATCCAAAGTAATGTCCCCTAACCCCTTAATTACCATAGCGGTTATTAACCGCTACAGTCATTAAGGGGTTAACCCACCCTCACCCACCACTCAGGACACCTACATACCCTCCCACACTAAAACCTCACCCCGTGAGGCCTAACCCCCCTCACCCACTACCCACAAGGGAGGCCTACCCACATACCGTTGGGGAAAACCAGTACCCACAATATAAACAATACAGTGACCCACAATAAATATCATTATATTTATTAAATACATTACCCACCCCCTATGCCCCCCCATAAATACAAGATTTATCCTTTTACAAACAGGGTTCATAACGCAGCCCCACGCGAGTCCTCGGTGGGCTGGCGGGGCACCTGACAGACCTACAGGGTACCAGCAGCCCTTTTCAAACAGGTTCTGGAGGCCTTCTGGTGGGTCCCGCCAGCACCATGGCCCCCAGGTTGTCTCCTTGTGTCACCGTGGGCCACAATTGGGTCCCCATGGTAGGCCCAAGGATGTCTGAGAGCCCTGGGTCAGACCCACAGGTATGTGGAAAACAATAACAATAGCGCTCAAAACAAACCCAAAATATAATAATAATAATAATGATCACTATTGTGACAGTGAAAATGTGATAAATACAATCAGTGACAATGCAAAAACAGTGATAGTGCACGTGCCTATTTAAAGTACATATATAAGGTGAAAAAAGCCTCAAAATAAACTACAACCCTTGAAAAAAGACTGTTTCACTTGTCTTCTCATGGATAGTTTTCAAAGCGTCAGGGGAGTTCGTCTCGAAGTCATAAAATAGAAAAAACATATCATAGGGCAAAAATGTTTTAACAGTGAAAAAAGTGAAAATACTTCCAAAATGACTACTCACATTTTAAGTAATCAATTTAGACAGTCATCAAACTTAAGGGGTGGGTGCGCCCTATGTGTGAACAGCAGCCACCAATCACAACCTCCAAAGGAGAAAAAAGAGAGAGACCATATAGTGTAGAAGTAATACAAATATATTATCAAAACATGATTCAAGGCTTACACGTAATACGGTCGATGTGGGCACTCATAGGTAGCAGTTGACGGATATCCCAGCGGCTCGCGATTCCTATGGGTATCTGGTCACCTCTGCTCTCTCTGGAAACACTCGAATCCACACCGGAGCTTCACTTCCAGCACGCTGAGGGACTCGCAGGCTCCCGCTGCGTCACTTCCGGTGCGCCTAGGACTTCCGGATCGGATGGTAACAGTGAATTACAAGTGTTTCCCTTCTCGTGGCTGTTGGACTGGAACACTCTATGCATTTCGTCGCTCTCTCTGGCGACTTCCTCCCATAGGAAGGATACCCATAGGAATCGCGAGCCGCTGGGATATCAATCAACTGCTACCTATGAGTGCCCACATCGACCGTATTATGTGTAAGCCTTGAATCATGTTTTGATAATATATTTGTATTACCGCTACACTATATGGTCTCTCTCTTTTTTCTCCTTTGGAGGTTGTGATTGGTGGCTGCTGTTCACACATAGGGCGCATCCACCCCTTAAGTTGGATGACTGTCTAAATTGATTACTTAAAATGTGAGTAGTCATTTTGGAAGTATTTTCACTTTTTTCACTGTTAAAACATTTTTGCACTATGATATGTTTTTTCTATTTTATGACTTCGAGACGAACTCCCCTGATGCTTTGAAAAAAATCAGACCCACAGGTGTCTGCGGGGCCTTGGGTGGTTCCCATGGGGGTCTGGGGAACACACGGGTGCTCACTACAGGTCCGTGGTGCCCCCACAGAAGTGGGACCACACATCTTCATCCCCGCACCTACGGGATGGCGGTGCCCCCACAGTAGTGGGACCACACAGCTTCATCCCCGCAGACTACGGGTCCGCGGTGCCCCCACAGATGTGAGGCCACCGCTTCATCCCCGCATGTGTCACCCGTGGAACCACCAGCATGGTACCCGTGAGATACACGAGGAAACCACAGGTGGTCTCCAGAGGTCTCACGCGGAACCACAGAACAAACCCTGAATGTCAAAAAAATAAACCTGGCGTATACATTCAATGCATACACCACTCCACCCCAGCACCTACAGTACAATAATGTGCAAAATAACTATTATCCAGATATGGATAATAGATTAATTGCCCATTATTAAAAATATTAACTAGCATATTCAAATAAATAATAAAGCCCTACTGACCTCATCAAGAAGAAGTCTCCGTCGCCAGCAACATTCTTGTCTTGTCCACAAAATACATTGCCAAAATAAAGCCAATACATTGCAATTACATTCAGATATCAATTAACCCCTTAAACACCTTATCGGATAATAACCGCAAAGGTAATTAAGGGGTTAAGCCACACTGGCCCGATACCCACCCTTCACCCATGAATTTGTACAGTTGCTTCATCATGCAACTATATATACAGTATATATATATATACAGTATATACACACACATGATGAACCAATATACAAATAAATGTAGAAGGGTTATCAAAACCATACTGTACTACAAATAACACTTCTCCATACAGACACACTACATTACAATGAATTTCCTTTAATAAACGTAACTGATCTTACAATCTAAATCATCAAATGCCAATGAAAAACCTCACATTCCAATCAATACATTGCATTTACATTGTATAAATGATGCATAAAATCTATGCACCATATACATTCTGCAAATGAATGTGAACAATATCATTGCAAGCTAAATACAAATACAGTACCTCCAAACAAGTCAACTATTTTAACCAATCAAGTAAACAAAAATCAATTAGCAATCATTATTTACATTCCTAAACAATTGACAGTCCATCCCGAACAATGAAACAATTAACTAATTCACGCCTGGAGCAGAACAATTCAGCATGTGAAAAAATATAAGTACCAACCAGAATACAAACTTTAAAACCAAGGCTAACCCCGAACACAAGCACACAATATCAACAATTACATCTTTCTAATTTTAAAATACTTTAAACACAATAAAGCATAGCAGCATAGACAAATTATTTTAAAACACATGAAAGAAAGCTTTTAAAACAACATCATTTCTTACCCTGTATGTATATATCTCTCTAGACATATATACATACATACAGTGGCAAGAAATGATATACCACAAAAAAAATACACATGTTAAAAAAGCTTTTAAAAAAATTAACAAGTTAAATAAAATACATTTCTTTAGTTCACTTACCATTACTTGCCCCCACCGACTCCCGTTGCGCAGCTTACTCACGAACCAATCCACCAGGCACAGGAACCCATAAAATAAAAAACCATACAAAAAAATAAACATTAAACTAAAAATCCAAATCAATCCACGGGTCTTCTATTTGTAATCCATCTTCATCTGTATTCTTCTTTCTTCTATCTTCTTCCGGGCGGGGCGGGGTCTTCTTTCCATCTTCGGCCACGCCCTGGTCTTCTTTCTTCTCCGGAGGTCCTTCCTCCTTGGCATCTGGCTTCAAAATGAGACGACATAAGCTTTGAAAGGCCTATGACGTCACATTTTCGTCATATGGTTCCCACGGCCCTGATTGGGCCGTGAAAACCATGTGTTTTGGCCGATAAAAATAAAAATGATGATGTCACTTAAAGGCAATGAAAGCACAGCCAATCAGAATGGCTTTGCTTCAATTGCCTTTAAGATGACGTCATTAAAAGAAACATGGCCGGCCTCACATGGTATTGTAGCCAATCAGAGCGTGGGAACTCCATCCCTACTCTGATTGGCTCTAGAATACCATGTGACAGAGGCTTGGGGGGAGAAAGGATGTGACGTACTACAGCCAATCAGAGTTGGGATGGAGTTCCCACGCTCTGATTGGCTCTAGTACCATGTGACAAGCTTTCAATGACATCACATCCTTTCTCCCCCCAAGCCTCTGTCACATGGTATACTAGAGCCAATCAGAGTTGGGGCTAATAACCCCTTCACCCACCCCCGCTACCCACAATAAAAAAAATTCACACACAGCAGCAGCACAATTAATAAATAAATCTAAATAAATAAATAAATACATGAATAGAAATAAATACATTTAAAATACAATTTTATTCATAGTGTAGATGTGCAGGGGGTCTCCGGAGCTGAACCGCTGTGGTTTTAGGTCTGGGGATCCCCTGCTGCCCGAGATACAGGCCCCTTTATGGGTTGCCGGTATTCCTCTGCTTGGTTTACATGCCGCGGTCACGTGATCGGGACCTTTAAATGCAGAGGGATACCGGCACCCCATAAAGGGGCCTGTATCTCGGGAAGCAGGGGGTCCCCGGACCTGAAACCAATGTGGTTCAGCTCCGGAGACCCCCTGCACATCTACACTATGAATAAAAATGCATTTTATATGTATTTATTTATATTCATGTATTCATTTATTTATTTAGATTTATTTATTTATTTTGTGGGCGGCTGCTGTGTGTGAATTTTTTTTATTGTGGGTAGTGGGGGTGGGTGAAGGGGGTATTAGCCCCAACGATGGTTGTTTAGGGCTTGCGGGGCTGTCACGGGAGGGGTTAACCCCTTCATGACCGTAGCGGTATTAACTGCTACGGCCGTGAAGGGGTTAAGTGCACCCGCAACACCCCTGCAAGTCCTAAACTCACACCAAGGGCCAAATACCCCCTTCACCCACCCCCGCAACCCACAATAAAGCGGGCACGGTGGGTTAACCCCTTCATTGCCTTAGCGGCTTTCAGCTATGGTAATGAAGCAGCATTTCTGTATTTTTAATAATATTGTGCAGGAACAGGGGGTCCCTTGAGCTTTGATTTCTGGCTCAGGGAACCCCCTGCTCACTGTACAATATTATTAAAAATACAGTCATGCTGCTTCGTTATCATAGCACATAGCCGCAAAGGTAAGGAATGAGTGTTTATTTATATGTGTTTTATTTATACTGTAGATGTGCAGAGGGTCTCCGGAGCTGAACCGCTTTGGTTTTAGGTCCGGGGACCCCCTGCTCCCCGAGATACAGGTCCCATTATGGGGTGCCGGTATCCCTCTTCTTTGTTTACATGCCGCGGTCACGTGATCGGGACATTTAAATGCAGAGGGATACCGGCACCTCATAAAGGGGGCTGTATCTCGGGAAGTAGAGGGTCCCCGGACCTGAAACCAACGCGGTTCAGCTCCAGAGACCCCCTGCACATCTACACTATGAAAAAAAATGTATTTTAAATAATTTTTAATGTGCCGATGTGTGCGCAGAGAGAGCAGCGGTTCTCTCTCTGCTGCAAACACATCTCGCCCCCGCCGGTCTATAGTATCATTGATGTGCATACAGTATACAGTACTGTATGTGTACAGTACTGTATGTTAGGGGTTATAGGGGTTGTTGTTATACAGTATATACTGCACCGACACACTTTATTCGAGCAAATACCCAGTATGTACCTGGCAGATACCTGGAATGCGCCGCTCCTCACCTCTGACAAGCCCCGTTGCGTTTGCCTTCCCAGCCTGGGTTCATGCCTGGCTGATGGGCGGCTGATCTGTTAAATGATAATGATTAGGATTTAATAGGCTGCAATGCTTCGCGTGTCTACCAGATGGCATAAATTCATGAATTGTAATGCAGTATATATATATATATATACTGTGCAGTATTGCAGCCAGCGGGAATAAAATGCTTCAATCCCTGCTTGGAAAATACCTCAATGCACTCGGGCAGAAAACAGTCACAAACCTCAATACACCCGGGTATACCCGAATTCGTGGGACTAGCCGAGCTTGAATAAAGTGTGTCGCCAGTGTATATATATATCATATATATATATATATATATATATATATATATATATATATATATATATATATATACTGCATTACAATTCATGAATTTATGCCATCTGGCGGACACGTGAAGCATTGCAGCCTAGTAAATCCTGAACCATTATCTATTAACACATCAACCGCGTGTCAGACGGGCATGACCCCTTGCTGGGAACGCGGCATGCTCCGGGTGAACAGTGTGGCATTCCAGGAACCAGCCAGGGACAAACCGGTGATTTGTTAGAATAAAGTGTGCCGCAACAGTAAATTGTATATATACAATTTTCCTTTTCCCTTCGTTAACATCAACACATGTTTATTATATATACACAACATATTATATTATCATATCACTATCACTAATAATTCATTCATATTGATAGGTTTATATATATTTTTAGAGTTAGTTACAACTATTCTATTCCATATTTGATTAGTAGGTTTACTTCACAATTAATATTTTCCTTTGGGATGGGTGGAATGTGATTGTCTGTATAGTGCTATCTTGCCAGATTTGAGGCACCTAGTGACCTGGGATACATGTCCGGTCTGCATTCTTATATCTTTTTTCTCGTAGTACATTAGTAGATATTCTTTTGAACATAATATTATATATATTGTCCTGTTTTTCCTCGTTGTCACTTCTGGTCTATCACACTGTTCATATATATATATATATATATATATATATATATATATATATATATATATATATATATATATATATGTATATATATATATATATATATATATATATATATATATACTAGCTGAGAGACCCGGCGTTGCCCGGGATGTAAATGCGTAATAGGTAGTATTATTTATAAATTGTGGAACAATAGGTGACTATTTGTTGGAAAGGTTGGATAATAATGTTGAAAAGAAAGATGGAAGAAAATGTAATACGATGTTGTATAAAAATGGTTTATTGTAAACACACCACAGTACAATGTATATTCTGGTGACATAAGTGATGTGAAAATGTGATGCGTGTGTCCTGCTAGGGTGTGAGCGTGTGTGAGGCGGCGGGTGGGTGTTCAGTACGGGTGGCGCATGGGTAGTGAGTGCTGGCTGTGGGTCGGGGTCCTGCTAGGGTGTGAGGCGGCGGGTGTGTGGCGAGTGGCGGGTGTCTGTTGAGTGCGTGCGGCGGCTGTGTGGCGCAGGGGTGTGAGCGGTGGGCGGGTGAAAGGCAGAAGTGCGGGTGGGCGAAGGGGGGGGTGGAGGGGAGGTTAAGGGGGGGGTGGAGGGGAGGTTAAGGGGGGGTGGAGGGGAGGTTAAGGGGGGGTGGAGGGGAGGTTAAAGGGGGGTGGAGGGGAGGTTAAGGGGGGGTGGAGGGGAGGTGAAGTGGAGTGAGGGGTGGGTGAGGTGAAGGCCGCTCACTCACCCGTCCGGCCGTTCCCTCACCCGTCCGGCCGTTCCCTCACCCGTCCGGCAGCTCCCACGTGGATCTGAGGCGGGAGGCAGCGGGTTGTGGCCGCTCCCCCGCTGTGTCCCTGGCACGCGCTCGCTCACTCCGCTCCCCCGCTGACTGTAGTGGCGCCGGGGGGGGGGGTGGAGGGGAAGTGAGTGAGGGAAGGTGAAGGGGGGTGAGGGGAGGTGAAGGCCGCTCACTCACCCGTCCGGCAGCTCCCTCATCCGTCCAGCAGCTCCCTCACCCGTCCGGCAGCTCCCACGTGGAGGGGGGGGGGGGGTGAAAGCGCGGGAAACAGGGAGAGGCGGAGCCTCCGGGACCGGTGGGGAAGAGAGCGGGAGATGTGCTGCTAACACTGTGAGCCCCGCTAATGTATGTAACACCGTGTGTGTGTGGGGGTTGTGTGTGTTTAGTGATGTGTGTGTGTGTGTGTGTGTGTGTGTGTGTGTGTGTGTGTGTGTGTGTGTGTGTGTGTGTGTGTGTGTGTGTGTGTGTGTGTGTGTGTGTGTGTGTGTGTATAGTGGTGTGTGTGTGTATAGTGATGTGTGTGTGTGTGTATAGTGATGTGTGTGTGTGTGTGTGTGTATATAGTGATGTGTGTGTGTGTGTGTGTATAGTGATGTGTGTGTGTGTGTGTGTATAGTGATGTGTGTATAGTGGTGTGTGTGTGTGTGTGTGTATAGTGATGTGTGTGTGTGTATAGTGATGTGTGTGTGCGTGCGTGCGTGCGTGTGTGCCCTTCACTCCGCCTGAGGCCAATGAGAGGTGTGCGGGGGCGGGCGGCCCAAGGGAGCAATCTCATTGGCCTGGCCCAAGGTCCAATGAGATTGCCGCTAGGGACACGGGGAGGGGCACAGGGAGACACATACAGACCCGGACACATAGGACACTTTCAGAAATATATAGTAGATATATATTTCTTATAATATGTCATTAATGTTTTAGGCCATAGGGAATTCCCTTCCATTCGTGGATTTTCATACGTTTCTCTTATGTACAAATCAATATTAAGTTGGGTTATGTGTCCCCTTTCTCTCCCTTCAATCCTGTCAGGGGGGTTGTATTTAATTTCATTGTTTCCTGTTCTTTTTCTTTTGAACTTTCTTATCATTTACACTGGCGACACACTTTATTCAAGCTTGGCTAGTCCCACGAATTCGGGTATACCCGGGTGTATTGAGGTTTGTGACTGTTTTCTGCCCGAGTGCATTGAGGTATTTTCCATGCAGGGATTTAAGCATTTTATTCCCGCTGGCTGCAATACTGCACAGTATATATATATATATACTGCATTACAATTCATGAATTTATGCCATCTGGTAGACACGCGAAGCATTGCAGCCTATTAAATCCTTATCATTATCATTTAACAGATTAGCCGCCCGTCAGCCAGGCATGAACCCAGGCTGGGAAGGCAAACGCAACGGGGCTTGTCAGAGGTGAGGAGCGGCGCATTCCAGGTATCTGCCAGGTACATACTGGGTATTTGCTCGAATAAAGTGTGTCGGTGCAGTACACATCATGCTTATTATACATTTTTATATCAAAGTCACTAATATATGCATATATCTTTCAGTGAATAATATTATGTTTACTCATATTCAAGTCTATCCTCCTTCAAGCCAATACATTTTTAATGTTAATAAATTCTTCTGTTCACATAGTTGATTTCAGGTATTTACTTCATATAATTTATGGTCTTTCTATCAGAGACCATTGTGACGGGAGCTTTGTGACAGGCTATAATAATACACCAAATAACTGGGTTGAACTGAACGAAGCTTAGATATAATAAAGTATATTTATTCCTTAAATAGGTGAACACAGCAATATAGTACAGTAACAGGCAAGAAGTAACACTTACTTGAGGGTGAGGAATGAGAAGTATCAAGTTGCAATTCTCCAGCAATCAGGTACAATCAAGATGGTATAGAAGACAATGGATATAGGGGTTACCACAGTTTATATATCTTTTGTAACCCTATCCTTAACATTAAGTACAGGTGATTGGACAACAATTAGCTGTATCCAATCTTTAACGTGGAAATACATTTTAATTTATGCCCCCCTGCTACTTAGCTCATTCGCACTAAGACCCTGGGGTCTCATTTCTGTAGCCCCACATTTACATCGGGAATGCCAGCCAGTCTACCAAATGGAATTTCTGGCAGGATACCCTTTGTTGGAAGGTGTAAAATATGACACTCACAGCTGCTCTGGTTTGAGTCGTCTCCGCCCTCAGGTAAACAGTGAGGGTGGCAAAATCCTTTGAACAACACTTAAGTCCTAGACATTGTGTCACCTCCCTGACCATATGCTTCCATGTATGTAAAGGAATTTCCTCTGGTTTTATCCCTGCCTTGGGATACAGTATTATAGGTAAAATACAAACATATTAAAATATCCGGTTCCGTTGGGTCTAGCGGGTCCAAACTACCCAGATCTTAATGCCGGAACTGGGACACCATATGGTCCGAGTTTCAGCCCACTACGACCTTCGGAACCGGAGTTACATTAATACAACTTAAACCGTTTCCTATTTTAATACAAAAAACTCCGCTGTAAATTAAATCACGGTTTTTCACTAAATCCCCATTGAAAACAACGGGCTCCGCCGCCATAGACTTTCAATGGCAAACCGCCGCCGTTGGCGGCTATGGGAATCCACCGCCATAGACTTTCAATGGGGCATTGCCGCCGTTGAAGTCTATGGGGTTTCTCCGCCATAGCCGGTCAATGGAAATTGGCCGCCGTTGGAGTCTATGGGAGAACTCCCGAACTTTCAAGGGGGTCCATACTCCGTCGGGTTGGTCCAAGAGGGTCAAGGATGGTTCTGCAGCCATGCCGGAGCAGTGCCTACAGATACCCCAAACCCTGGCCCTCAGGACCCTCCGGAACCAGAGGTATGGGTTCATGGTTTTTAGCTTATCACACTTAGTCAAATTCCTGAGCTGTTTCTGGCGCCGCCATTGGAACCTATGGCGCGACCCGCTCTCTCGGCACGACCCTTCTCGGGGGTTCAAGATTCGGGGACCCAGTGGTGGTCGAGTGGGGGGAGGTCTAGGAACTAGGGGCAAAAAGAATTTTATTTCTGGGTGCCCTAGAACTGTAGATCCCCATGCCACTTAACGTTGAACTTGACTAACAGTGATCAAAGCTCTTTTTCAGAAAAAGTATCCGCTTTGTGGTTTTGCGGTTTGGACGGCAACCAACTCGTTCCTGGAAAGAGCCGTCGAGAAATCACCATTGAAGTCAATGAGCCATTGACTTACAATGGGAAACCACCGCTCTTCCTCTCGGACGCCACCTGCTGGTCTTCGAGGGAAACAGGTCCAAAACAGCAAGATCCGCCATTGAAATGCATTGCGCTCTAATGGCGACCTATGGCGCTCTGCAAAATGGTGCCTGAAAAGGCGGGAAAATTACACAACGGGCTATAATCACTAAAGAACTATTAACCCTTGCCCTCCCGGATGGATCCCAGTGTGTGTGTGATGCAGACACTGATATAACCAGATATATATAATAAAGCATGGGGACAGGGGAATATACATTTTCATGTTATAACAAGGGTCAAATCACATTTCTGGACCACAGCCCAGTTAACCCCTTGTCTCCCTGGTGAGGTCAGGGGATGGCCAAATGGGGTGCAACCCCTTTAATACCGGGCCACCCCCTTTCTCCCTCTACAACCATATATATACTTGGTAGTATATTTGTTATTATTATTTTCATTTTCAATTTATTATGTGATAATCTAAGTTACAATATCAATTTTACTGGTTTTTATGTTTTCATTTTCATGTTTATTTCACAGATAATTTTTTTAGAGTTTTTAATAGTTGATTGATTACACATGACCTTCTAACCATTTCTAATACAGCTAATTGGACTCATGGGTATATATACTTGTGATAGTATACCCAGAGCCCATCCCCTGATGAAATCAGCTTGTCTGATGAAATGCATAGGGCTAGGTGTGCTGTGGATATCCTAGCATTGTTCCGTTACCTGCTTGTCACCCCTACACTAAGTGTGTGATGTCAGCCACCATTCCGCCACATCCGGCATCCCCGGGGGGAACTATAGTCATCTGGTGGTGTGTTCACGGGGAAGGTGTTCGTGGAGAGCCTGATGTCGTGAGTCCCTGCTGGACAGTTACTCACGAGGGCTAGATCAGATCTGGTGGAGCTGCAGAGCAGTGGCGCAGAGGAGCGGATGTTTGCTGTCATTTGGAGCATGAGTATATCTCATAAACTGTATTTTTATTCTTCTATGTTTGTGAGTTCGATTTATGAGCTTTTTTGGGAAATTTAATTATTTTTGCACAGTAATGCACTAGGATTGCGCGCTTTTTTTTCTTTTCTTTTTTATATATGGCGCTCCTTTCTTTTTTGAGAGAGATATATATATATATCTCAAAAAAGAAAGGAGCGCCAGTTCCGTACAATGAATAATATAAACTGGAATTTATTAATAACCAGAATAGTCTCAAGGACAATGCAAAACTGGTGTGTTTAAAAAGCAATATTGACAAAAAATAAAATGAAATCGTTAGCAGCAATATGCAAGTGACATATATGACGAAATGGTGAGCGAGGAGGCAATTGATGGTAAGGAGGAGGTAACCACTGGAGCATATACTGCACCGACACACTTTATTCGAGCAAATACCCAGTATGTACCTGGCAGATACCTGGAATGCGCCGCTCCTCACCTCTGACAAGCCCCATTGCGTTTGCCTTCCCAGCCTGGGTTCATGCCTGGCTGACGGGCGGCTGATCTGTTAAATGATAATGATTAGGATTTAATAGGCTGCAA
Organism: Ascaphus truei; assembly: GCF_040206685.1. Lineage (NCBI taxonomy): Eukaryota > Metazoa > Chordata > Amphibia > Anura > Ascaphidae > Ascaphus > Ascaphus truei. Next base: position 5,436,325 of record NC_134493.1, read on the forward strand.
TGCTTCGCGTGTCTACCAGATGGCATAAATTCATGAATTGTAATGCAGTATATATATATATATATATACTGTGCAGTATTGCAGCCAGCGGGAATAAAATGCTTCAATCCCTGCTTGGAAAATACCTCAATGCACTCGGGCAGAAAACAGTCACAAACCTCAATACACCCGGGTATACCCGAATTCGTGGAACTAGCCGAGCTCGAATAAAGTGTGTCGCCAGTGTAAGAGTAATTGTAGTCTGTGTATTAGCTTACAGCTAGAGAACAATAGTCACAAATTAGAGAATGACCCTTCTCAGAAGTAAATAGGTGTATTGTAGACAGACCTGATGGTGCACAGAGTAAATCCTCTCAACGTGCAGTCTGATTCCGCTGTAAAACAGTGCTCACTCCTAGAAGAAATCCCTCCTGTGATATAATGAGATCCAGCTGTTTGCCAAATCTTACGGAGAGATGGTAATTTTCTCCGTGTCAGACCTCATAGGTAAAATTCCAGTGTATGCCTCTTCCTGAGATGCAGAGTAATATCCTGTGCTCAATGCACCTCCGTGTTAAGCCTCGCTCTGTCACAAAGTGTACAATTGCAGCGTATATCCAAATAGAGAGCTGAAATCTGTACTTCGAGTTCCTCTGAGTGTAACCGCATCACTGCGTACCGTAGCTACGTAATGGTGTCACCACATTCCAATGCGTTTCGTCACTAAGAGTGACTTTCTCAAGGATACGATTGCAGATACTGAACTGGCTTCTAATAGCATGGTTAATAACCTCTAATGTGAAGAATAGTGATAAAAGGTGCTAACTACTTAAAGTGTGATAATATAACGTGCAAAAAAACACAAGTGCCAAAATTGAGATAATCAGTGTGCTCAATAAATAAACCAAAAATAATGAAAACTAAAATTGGTGACCCTGCTCAAACCCTCTGGTGGGACCTGTTTCACGGGTTCCAGAACGTATGATATATCTCAGACAATCCAGGAGGAGCACATATGGGAAACAAGGAAGAAATAATACAAAATTTAAGTGCAGATGTATTGGTAAAGAGATATATGATGATAAGCTATCTTGGCTCTGATGGTATGCCTACTCACAAGATTTCAATGATAAAAAAGCGTTTTGCAGATAGGGCTGCTACCCAGTGGATGTTACTGATGTGTGGAACTCCCTCTAGGCTCGTCTCGTCAGCATGGTTGTGGTGTATATGAGAGAGAAAGACAGCAAAACATAGCGCGATCTGATGTATACAAAAACTTTATAAAAATAGGTATATAAAATGTGCACTTACAATGTGCAAAAACAATCAAGCATTTGACACAATAAATGTGTGTATATTGAGGTCACCGCAGCTCTCACCGCCTCCCCTTGGTAATCGTGGTAATCCTTGGTAATCCTTCGCCTGCACTGTGAGATCCCAGCTTCACTCTGAGCTTCCTTCTGTGCGTGTGACATCACGGCTCTGAGGATGGGGGAACTACGGATCGCCCACTGGTCCAAAACACCACTCTACGCGTTTCGCCCAGCCCTTGAGAACTGCTAATGGCTTCGTCAGGAGTGTGTGGATGTAGGAATAAAATGGATGCCTATATATACCCTATTCAGCTTCCACATTATTTAATTGATTACAACGATTGGTATAATCAGCATAGCGCTATGTATTATGCAAGTATGTGCAATCTGACCATAATTATAAACATGACAGCATAAAACAGATTATAACATCTTATGAAACATCATTTCAAGAGATTTTACTTAACTATAATTGTATATTACTAACACCAGTAAGGTAGGACAATATATATATCATATATTTAGATGAGAGAGTTTAATTAAAGGTCAATTAGAGGAAGTACTGCCTATTGGTAAATAATTGGCAGATAATATTTTAATTGGAAGTAAGTTAGAGGAGGTACTGATTTCATAATTACTATTTGCAGCTAGCACTATTACAAATGCATAGTGGAGGGAGAGGATTTGCTTACTTCTCACTCTGTAGCTTTGACTAATAAACTGAGAGTAACAAAGGGAGTGCTGCCTATTGATATTAATTGGCAGGAGATTATATATTGTATTTAGAGGTTAATTAGAGTAGATGCTGATTTTATGGTTACAATTGACAGCTTAACTCTATTATGAATACGTGGTAAAGGGAGACAATATAATTATTTGACATTCTTTGGCTTAAACACTGAAATCACATGGATTATGCTTTTGGACGAGACTATATACAGTATGTGCAATATTAAAAGTGAATAATATAATGACTAAAGTAGTCTATATAGGGTATAGACTAGTTTATAGCCATAATTAATATTAGTATGATTTATTAATTGAATGAAATGACGTTTCATTTACACCACATCACATAATACAAACATACAGTAAATATTATAACTTATACATCTATCAATTTAGTATATTTTTCTTGGATATAATAAACAACAATATGTATAAAGATACAAAGAACACAGATAGTTAATTAATTATATTATACTGGATAACATTACAATTTATGCAATCATATTATTTTATAAAAAAGAGTTGATACTGCCTTATAGAAAACCAGACTGTGTGGTGCTCTTAAAACGTAGACTCAGCAACTTCAATTATAATGTATAACATAGTGTTTGTCCTTGGAGTATCCCACATATAAATGGTGACCACCTATAGCATAAACACCTATTTCCACCAGGTATCAATAAACCGGAAGAGTATAACCCCAATTGGTAAATACTCACACTAGCTAGTGTCCAGCCAAATCATTGAATGGGAAAAAACGGTGTATATAGAGTAAATAAACTCACTTAAGGCAGGTGGTCCTCCAGGGATTAACCTTCCTAGGTGCGTGCATCCGGTACTCCACAGCAAGGGCAGATATCCAGAAGGAGAATTGGAGCACAGCTACAAAAAAATGCTAGAGAGTGTTTCCCAAAATGAGAGGTTTATTATGGTCAGAGCATGGTTGACAGAAAAAATAGAGCCCTCAGGCCCCCACCGACATGTTTCGAGCGTGTGCTCTTTTTCAAGGTGTACAATGATCTAATATTCCCCCTTACCTAATATAGTCTCCTTTTCCCGCCAAACGTCCCGTTAACCCGTCGCTTAGCTGTATCACCTGCAATGCGCCCTGTTGCCAGAGTGCATCACGAGTACCACGCTTCAAGGCGGGTGTCGCGGTGACATCAGCGCGTCAAGAAACACAACAAACTTTATTGACAATATAAACTTAACAATCTAACATAACTTCAAACAACTTTATTAATCTATTGAAACATAATATATATTAACTAAAGATACAAACATATAATACGGATAAAATCAATTTAAAAAAACACAAGCAAGTTTAAAGAAAAATTACAAGCAAGCTTTAATGAAAAAACGCTGATCGTTTCAAGTTTAAAAGAAATATTTATTTATATATTGGGTTGTGAAACATATGAATCCACATATTCCCACCCTATCCAAGATTTTATAACCAGCATGTACCTACAAATTAGTCAATATATTCACTTATTTAATCAAACCTAATGAATAACTAGCATACATGCTTGTACCAACAGATTTTTTTACAATTGTATGTAAGTTATATTCCTAAGGTATGGGTATGGGATTCATATGTTTCAGATCATAATCTTAACCATATACAGCTTTGAGGATGAGTATCTTATAGTGTAATTGATATAACATAGCTTAGTTTTCCCAGTCTATCTATAGCACTTATAAGTATGTAATTTATTTTATCATTATACAATCAAATATATGCATAGAAATTGATGGTAATGCAAATAGATTATAATATGCAAATAGAATATATATACATAAAGATATAAATTTGTATATAATAAATAGATTCATAATACATATAAATTTTTATATAGTGATAATTAATGAATTCATAATACAATTACAATTAATTAGGTATCAAATCATTTTAAGTATGGGTTTAGATCCCAATCTGTATTCAATCCATAGGGGATCCTAGTATTTAGAGTAAAAATCCAGAAGAGTTCCTTTTTATCCAGTAATTCCAATCTATTACCACCCCTATATGGCATTTCAATATGTTCGATTCCTCTAAATCTTAATTTGGTAATATCTCCATATTTACAGGTTGTAAAGTGTTGGGATACCGTATGCGTTAGATCTTTAAGTTTAATCAACCTAATATGTTCTCGCATTCTGGCCTTCAATGCTCGCGTTGTGCGTCCCACATATTGCTTACCACATCCACAGTCCAATAAATAGACTATGAATGTGGTATTGCAATTTATGAAGGATTTTATAGTGTATATTTGTCCTGTGTTAAAGGATTTGAAATCAGATGTTTGATCCATGAACGTACAAGAAATACACCTCAAACATTTATAACAGCCCATTGGTAGACCAACCCCATGTAATTGTTTTTTAGATGTAAAAAGACTTCGCGAGACATAATTAGCAACCGTTTTAGCCTTTTTGAAGACGAAACGTGGGCCCTCCTGGTATACTTTCTTCAGTAAGGGGTCTGCAGATAATACATTCCAATGTTTCCTCACAATCTCCTTAATACCATTCGCTTGTACATTAAATTGTGTTATAAACATTGGACTATTAAAGTCCCATGTGCTCTGTTTTGGATTCCTTTGTTTATTTAAGAGATCATCCCTATTCATATCCCTAACTTCAGCAAATGACCTTTCAAGATTGGTTTTAAGATATCCCCTCTCCTCAAATCTTTTTAAGAGTTCCTCTGATTGAATCAGAAAGTCCTCCTCATTGGAACAAATCCTTTTTAATCGGATGAGTTGTCCTTTAGGTATTGAATTTAAGAGGGGTTTTGGATGGCAGCTGTCAAATCTTAGATATGTGTTACGTGAGTTTTCTTTCCTATAAATATTTGAACCAATTTTCATATGCATATCAATAAATAAATATAGATCAAGATAATGAATATGGTGAAAATTATAAGTGTAAGTGAATTTTAAATTAAAATCATTGTGATTAAGGTGATTAATAAATAATAAAAGTGATTCTTCCCCTCCTTCCCACATAAATATTAAATCGTCCAAAAACCGTCTATAAAAAGTGATAAAGTGTCGATAAGGGTTGTTATCTCCAAATATGTGGACCGACTCCCACCAACCCAAAAATAGGTTGGCATAAGATGGAGCAAAGCTGGTACCCATAGCGGTTCCACATATTTGGAGATAAAAAGTGTCATCGAACAAAAAGTAATTATGTGTTAATAAAAAGTGAATACAATCCAAAATAAAAGCTCTCTGTGTAAGTGATAATGTGGAGTGTTCCAAATAAGTGTTGACAGCTGCCATACCATGTTGATGAGTTATAATGGTGTACAAGGAGGTCACATCTAGTGTAACCCAGATGTAACCCCCTTTCCAATCAATGTTTGTGAGTTTATCCAAAAGGTCACCACTGTCTCTGATATGTGATGGTAAATCATAAACAAATTGTTGCAAATAATAATCCATATGTTGTTATATGTAGTTAATATATATTATGTTTCAATAGATTAATAAAGTTGTTTGAAGTTATGTTAGATTGTTAAGTTTATATTGTCAATAAAGTTTGTTGTGTTTCTTGACGCGCTGACGTCATCGCGACACCCGCCGTGAAGCGTGGTACTCGTGATGCACTCTGGCAACAGGGCGAATTGCAGGTGATACAGCTAAGCGACGGGTTAACGGGACGTTTGGCGGGAAAAGGAGACTATATTAGGTAAGGGGGAATATTAGATCATTGTACACCTTGAAAAAGAGCGCACGCTCGAAACATGTCGGTGGGGGCCTGAGGGCTCTATTTTTTCTGTCAACCATGCTCTGACCATAATAAACCTCTCATTTTGGGAAACACTCTCTAGCATTTTTTTGTAGCTGTGCTCCAATTCTCCTTCTGGATATCTGATACTGCCTTATAACAGAATATAATACCTTGAATCAAGGATTTCTACACGTATCAGGTTTGGATAGCATAACACAGACATATATGCCCTTGTGATTAAATCACACAAAGAGCATGTACAAAGTAGTTGGCTTATGTTTATACAATGTTAACTCATTTACAGTGTACTTTCTAAAGTTCAAGATGTTTATATCATAATCAAAAGGAATCTAGATCTACTAAACAGGGATGATTACATATTTCCGGTGTTGATGATATGACGCAGAAGGCTGAAACGAATGAACAGAGCAGGGAAAGCAAAAAAGCATTATTAGATATATATTCATGATAAGAAGGGTGCAAGATCTATTTCAGCATTTAGACCTTTTGGTGTTAAAATTTTTAAACGGTGAATCCAGAAAGTCTCTCTTTTGAGTAGTTCTGATCCCCTGTCACCTCCCCTCCAATGCGGTAATACATGTTCTATTGCTTTGAATTGCAAGCTTGTGGGTTCACCAGCATGGTGTTCAGAAAAATGTTTGGGTATGTTATGGTTCAAGAGTTTTCTATTTATTCCACTCAGATGTTCAATTATCCTTTTCCGCACAGGCCTGATAGTTTTTCCTACATATTGTAACCTACAGGAACATTCCAGGAGATAGACTACATGGTCCGTCCTGCAGGTTATGAAACTTTCAATGTTGAAACTTTCACCTGTTACGTTTGAGGAAAAACAAGTGTGCTCAAGAGATTTATACCGACAAGCAGTGCATTTCTTGCAACCAAAGAATCCTTTCAGATTTAGCCAACTGTTATCCACGCATTTTCTTTCTCTAAGGGCGCATGGTGCTAATTTATTCTTTAAGTTGTTAGCTTTTTTAAAAATGATGTTAGGTCTATCTGGTATAACATGGCCTAGGATAGGGCCGTTTTTTAGGATATCCCAATGCCTAAGAATGATATTTCTAATGCTTGTGGCCTCCCTATTATACCCAGTGAGAAAGGCGAATTCAAAATCTTTGTTAACTATATTCTTTCTTTTTTTCACTGTTAATAAGTCCCCTCTGTTCATATTATCCACCTTTTCCCTGGCATTTTTAATCAATTCCTTTTTATAATTTTTTCCAAAAATGTATTCTGAACTTTTTCTGATTGTATATCACAGTGTTTTACGTCTGTGCAATTTCTTTTGATACGAATAAGTTGACTAACTGGCACATTATCCACCCACCTTGGTAGATGGCAACTATCTCTCCTAATAAAGTTGTTTTTATCTGTATCCTTAAAATGAGTTTTGGTCTTTAACACATTGTTATCAATATAGATATTCAAATCCAAATAGTTCACTGTAGAGTGACTCCATTTGCTGGTAAATGTAAGGTTATATGTGTTGGTGTTCATGTTCTCCAAAAATGTGACTAGGCTATCTTTCCCACCACTCCAAATAATAAACACATCATCGATGTAACGACGATAGAGGACAAGGTCCGCGCAGAGACCGCGACCTGCCCAGATGTTCTCATTCTCCCAATCTGCTACAAACAGGTTAGCGTAGCTCGGTGCGAACCTCGTCCCCATCGCCGTCCCACACTGCTGTAAGTAAAAGGTGTTCCCAAACCAAAAATAATTGTGCTGAAGAATAAAATTAATACTGTCAATAATAAAATTAACTTGTGATAAAGGTAAGGTCTCGTCCTCCTGCAAAAATCTTTTTATTGCTGCACATCCCTGTGTGTGCTGGATCACAGTGTATAGTGATGCAACATTACATGTTGCCAAAATATAATGGTCCTCCCATTGTACATCTTTTAACAAATTCAATAGATCTAATGTGTCTCTCAGGTAGGATTTCTGTTCTAGTGCGCTGGCTATATCGGAGAGGTCTGTTGCCTTTTCTCAGTTAGAGTGTTTCGAAGCCTTCTAAAGGAAGCACAACACTCTGACTACTCTCCTATTGTTATGGTTCCGAGTATAAGACACATACTTTGTGATCTTGAGATAGCTGTCTATTGCTTATCTTATCTCTCCCCGGCGGAGACTGTCACGTGAGCAGCGCTGCCTTTGATCGATGATGTCATAACCCGGAAGTGCCGAGACGGAGGTTAGAGAGAGTACTACAAACCACCGTGTGTATTCGTGGGACAGGATTGTCTTTATGTGAACTGCGGATGCTGGACACTGTATAGCCACGAAGTGGTTACTTCAAAAGACCCTCCACCGATCGATTTGGAACCTGGCATCACAAAACAGCTTCTGTACCTGCTGATGACATCTGATCCGGTCCACAGTGTTGGTGTATGGGTAACTCACCCCTAACATGCCTATTTGAATTTTATTGCTCTACGCACAATACTTACCTTATTGATTTATTGTTATAATATACTTTTAATGCACTATGAGCGTTGTGTGCTGTGTCTTTTGTGTATTTGTCTGACCCTCCCTTATATGCCTGTTTTATAATTAAATTGTCATTTCCCATTAGTTGTTTCAAGCCTTCTTTTTCAATTTTAGTCAAATTTTCGACTCTCCTTTTTTGATTCTGAACACTATTTTTTTTGACCAGATCTTCAAAATCTTTGGTTATCATTTGGAAGAAAACTTCCAAATGATTCCCAGAGGCAAAATCGGGGAAGATGGTAGATTTTGGCCTTAGCCCTGTATGGATGAATTGTCTTTCCTGTTGTACGATAGGAGGTACTTTAACATTTAACTTAGGTTCAATATGTCTACCTAAAAAATACCTCTTTACTGTAAGCTTTCTGAGATAACGATTAGCATCTATATATAGGTCGAAATTACTGTGTCCCTTCATAGGGGCAAACAATAGCCCTCTAGATAAAATGCTTTTTTGCAGATCAGTTAATACAGTACTACTTAGATTGAAGACATTTTTTACATCTATTTCGCACTCCTTTTTATCTCTCTCCATTTTTCATCTGCCTCTCTTTCCTCTGACTGTCTTCCTCTTTTGAAGTTGCCATTTGACCCCATCCCTTGTTTCTGTTGGGATGTGTTCTTCTCGTCCCACAAAGTGGAAGGGCCCTCCCCTGCACCTAAAAAAGAGGAATCTGTACTGGAAAGTTTTTCTGATTTCTTTTTCTTATCATCTCTTTCTCTTGAGTCTAATGATTTAGTCCTATTAAGTTTCTTATTCAGTCTCTCTTCCTCTCTTTTATCTTTTTTCTTTTGATTAATTGGTGTATAGTTGGCTCTACCTCTATCTGAATCTCTTCTTGGTGATTTTCTATTCTCTCTATCAGTTCCATCTCTCTGCTGATTTTCATATTCCTCTTTCTTAGATCTTTCTCTTGTTATAATTCTTTCCTGAAAAAGACTATTGTCTCTATAGTTATTTTTATAATGTTTCTTATAGGTTCTATTATTGGTCCAATTTCTTTGCTCCCCTTTTCTGTAGTCCTCCTCATCTCTGTGTAATTTCTTGGTTTTGTTGTTATCTGTGTCTCTTTCTAAAGTGTCTATTTTTTTCTGTAGCTGCACATCCTTTTCTTTAAATTCCTTTGTGTTTTCCAATGGGGTTAATATTTCTTTAATCTCATTAATTTCTTCATCTAATTGTTTTAGATGTGCTTTTTGTTGGTCTATAATTAGATCAATTAACCCATAGGAGCACTTATCTAACAACTCATTCCAATTTTTTAAAAACACCTCATCTTCTAAATCAAAAGATGGCTTTTTGCAGACTCTTAAGTCCCTTGGGATTATTCCTCACTCTTTGTATTGTTGTAATAAACTACATCTAACCATTTTTTCGTGTCTCTAATCATCACTCTTTCTAATTTAGTAAACTCATTAGTGATTATATTTTCAACATTGTCATCCTTAATCTCTTCCTCCTCATCTATTACTTTATCAAAATGTATCTTCCTTTGTAGTCTTTTAGCAAACACATTAACACTTCCTCCTAATAAATCCATATTCACTCTTAAGTGCTGCCCAGTCACCAAAAAACAACAGTGTACAGTGAAGAATAGTGATAAAAGGCGCTAACTACTTAAAGTGTGATAATATAACGTGCAAAAATACACAAGTGCCAACATTGAAATAATCAGTGTGCTCAATAAATAAACCAAAAATAATGAAAACTAAAATTGGTGACCCTGCTCAAACCCTCTGGTGGGACCTGTTTCACGGGTTCCAGAACGTATGATATATCTCAGACAATCCAGGAGGAGTACATATGGGAAACAAGGAAGAAATAATACACAATTTAAGTGCAGATGTATTGGTAAAGAGATATATGATGATAAGCAATCTTGGCTCTGATGGTATGCCTACTCACAAGATTTCAATGATAAAAAAGCGTTTTGCAGATAGGGCTGCTACCCAGTGGATGTTACTGATGTGTGGAACTGCCTCTAGGCTCGTCTCGTCAGCATGGTTGTGGTGTATATGAGAGAGAAAGACAGCAAAACATAGCGCGATCTGATGTGTACAAAAACTTTATAAAAATAGGTATATAAAATGTGCACTTACAATGTTCTAAAAACAATCAAGCATTTGACACAATAAATGTGTGTATATTGAGGTCACCGCAGCTCTCACCGCCTCCCCTTGCTAATCCGGAGCTCCTTCGCCTGCACTGTGAGATCCCAGCTTCACTCTGAGCTTCCTTCTGTGCGTGTGACGTCAAGGCTCTGAGGATGGGGGAACTACGGATCGCCCACTGGTCCAAAACACCACTCTACGCGTTTCGCCCAGCCCTTGAGAACTGCTAATGGCTTCGTCAGGAGTGTGTGGATGTAGGAGTTAATGGATGCCTATATATACCCTATTCAGCCTCCACATTATTTAATTGATTAAAACGATTGGTATAATCAGCATAGTGCTATGTATTATGCAAGTATGTGCAATCTGACCATAATTATAAACATGACAGCATAAAACAGATTATAACATCTTATGAAACATCATTTCAAGAGATTTTACTTAACTATAATTGTATATTACTAACACCAGTAAGGTAGGACAATATATTTATCATATATCTAGATGAAAGAGTTTAATTAAAAGTCAATTAGAGGAAGTACTGCCTATTGGTAAATAATTGGCAGATAATGTTTTAATTGGAAGTAAGTTAGAGGAGGTACTTGCAGCTAGCACTATTACAAATGCATAGTGGAGGGAGAGGATTTGCTTACTTCTCACTCTGTAGCTTTGACTAATAAACTGAGAATAACAAAGGGAGTGCTGCCTATTGATATTAATTGGCAGGAGATTATATAATGTATTTAGAGGTTAATTAGAGTAGATGCTGTTTTTATGGTTACAATTGACAGCTTAACTCTATTATGAATACGTGGTAAAGGGAGAAAATATAATTATTTGACATTCTTTGGCTTAAACACTGAAAATCACATGGATTATGCTTTTGGACGAGACTATATTTGTGCAATATTAAAAGTGAATAATATAATGACTGAAGTAGGCTATAGACTAGTTTATAGCCATAATTAATATTAGTATGTTTTATTAATTGAATGAAATAACGTTTCATTTACACCACATCACATAATACAAACATACAGTAAATATTATAACTTATACATCTATCAATTTAGTATATTTTTCTTGGATATAATAAACAACAATATGTATAAAGATACAAAGAACACAGACAGCTAATTAATTATATTATACTGGATAACATTACAATTTATGCAATCATATTATTTTATAAAAATGGATGATACTGCCTTATAACAGAATATAATACCTTGAATCAAGGATTTCTACTCGTATCAGGTTGGATGGCATAACACAGACATATATGCCCTTGTGATTAAATCACACAAAGAGCATGTACAAAGTAGTTGGCTTATGTTTATACAATGTTAACTCATTTACAGTGTACTTTCTAAAGTTCAAGATGTTTATATCATAATCAAAAGGAATCTAGATCTACTAAACAGGGATGATTACATATTTCCGGTATTGATGGTATGACGCAGAAGGCTGAAACGACATGAACAGAGCAGGGAAAGCAAAAAAGCATTATTAGATATATATTCATGATAAGAAGGGTGCAAGATCTATTTCAGCATTTAGACCTTTTGGTGTTAAAGTTTTTAAACGGTGAATCCAGAAAGTCTCCCTTTTGAGTAGTTCTGATCCCCTGTGACCTCCCCTCCAATGCGGTAATACATGTTCTATTGCTTTGAATTGCAAGCTTGTGGGTTCACCAGCATGGTGTTCAGAAAAATATTTGGGTATGTTATGGTTCAAGAGCTTTCTATTTATTCCACTTAGAAAGTACACTGTAAATGAGTTAACATTGTATAAACATAAGCCAACTACTTTGTACATGCTCTTTGTGTGATTTAATCACAAGGGCATATTTGTCTGTGTTATGCCATCCAAACCTGATACGAGTAGAAATCCTTGATTCAAGGTATTATATTCTGTTATAAGGCAGTATCAACTCTTTTTTATAAAATAATATGATTGCATAAAATGTAATGTTATCCAGTGTAATATAATTAATTAGCTATCTGTGTTCTTTGTATCTTTATACATATTGTTGTTTACTGTATTATATCCAAGAAAAATATACTAAATCTAGATGTATAAGTTATAATATTTACTGTATGTTTGTATTATGTGATGTGGTGTAAATGAAACGTCATTTCATTCAATTAATAAAACATACTAATATTAATTATGGCTATAAACTAGTCTATAGCCTATATAGACTACTTCAGTCATTATATTATTCACTTTTAATATTGCACATATATAGTCTTGTCTAAAAGCATAATCCATGTAATTTTCAGTGTTTAAGCCAAAGAATGTCAAATAATTATATTGTCTCCCTTTACCACGTATTCATAATAGAGTTAAGCTGTCAATTGTAACCATAAAATCAGCATCTACTCTAATTAACCTCTAAATACAATATATAATCTCCTGCCAATTAATATCAATAGGCAGCACTCCCTTTGTTAATCTCAGTTTATTAGTCAAAGCTACAGAGTGAGAAGTAAGCAAATCCTCTCCCTCCACTATGCATTTGTAATAGTGCTAGCTGCAAATAGTAATTATGAAATCAGTACCTCCTCTAACTTACTTCCAATTAAAAAATTATCTGCCAATTATTTACCAATAGGCAGTACTTCCTCTAATTGACCTTTAATTAAACTCTCTCATCTAGATATATGAAATATACATTGTCCTACCTTACTGCTGTTAGTAATATACAATTATAGTTAAGTAAAATCTCTTGAAATGATGTTTCATAAGATGTTATAATCTGTTTTATGTGTCATGTTTATAATTATGGTTAGATTGCACATACTTGCATAATACATAGCGCTATGCTGATTATACCAATCGTTTTAATCAATTAAATAATGTGGAAGCTGAATAGGGTATATATAGGCATCCATTAACTCCTACATCCACAAACTTCTGACGAAGCCATTAGCAGTTCTCAAGGGCTGGGCGAAACGCGTAGAGTGGTGTTTTGGACCAGTGGGCGATCCGTAGTTCCCCAATCCTCAGAGCCGTGACGTCACACGCACAGAAGGAAGCTCAGAGTGAAGCTGGGATCTCACAGTGCAGGCGAAGGAGCTCCGTATTACAAAAGGGAGGCGGTGAGAGCTGCGGTGACCTCAATATACACACATTTATTATGTCAAATGCTTGATTGTTTTTAGCACATTGTAAGTGCACATTTTATATACCTATTTTTATATAGTTTTTGTATACATCAGATCGCGCTATGTTTTGCTGTCTTTCTTTCTCCTAAACACCACAACCATGCTGACGAGACGAGCCTAGAGGGAGTTCCACACATCAGTAACATCCACTGGGATTGACTCACTAACAGCGAATCTTTCCATGTATATTGATACCTTTTTGCAGAAATACGTAGTAGAACAGAAATCCTACCTGAGAGACACATTAGATCTATTGAATTTGTTAAAAGATGTACAATGGGAGGACCATTATATTTTGGCAACATGTGATGTTGCATCCCTATACACTGTGATCCAGCACACACAGCGATGTGCAGCAATAAAAAGATTTTTGCAGGAGGACGAGACCTTACCTTTATCACAAGTTAATTTTATTATTGACAGTATTAATTTTATTCTTCAGCACAATTATTTTTGGTTTGGGAACACCTTTTACTTACAGCAGTGTGGGACGGCGATGGGGACGAGGTTCGTGCCGAGCTACGCTAACCTGTCTGTAGCAGATTGGGAGAATGAGAACATCTGGGCAGGTCGCGGGCTTTGCGCGGACCTTGTCCTCTATCGTCGTTACATCGATGATGTGTTTGTTATTTGGAGTGGTGGGAAAGATAGCCTAGTCACATTTTTGGAGAACATGAACACCAACACATATAACCTTACATTTACCAGTGAATGGAGTCACTCTACAGTGAACTATTTGGATTTGAATATCTATATTGATAACAATGTGTTAAAGACCAAAACTCATTTTAAGGATACAGATAAAAACAACTTTATTAGGAGAGATAGCTGCCATCTACCAAGGTGGATGGATAATGTGCCAGTTAGTCAACTTATTTGTATCAAAACAAATTGCACAGACGTAGAACAATGTGATATACAATCAGAAAAAGTTCAGAATACAGTTTTGGAAAAAAATTATAAAAAGGAATTGATTAAAAATGCCAGGGAAAAGGTGGATAATATGAACAGAGGGAACTTATTAACAGTGAAAAAAAGAAAAAATATAGTTAACAAAGATTTTGAATTCGCCTTTCTCACTGGGTATAATAGGGAGGCCACAAGCATTAGAAATATCATTCTTAGGCATTGGGATATCCTAAAAAACGACCCTATCCTAGGCCATGTTATACCAGATAGACCTAACATAATTTTTAAAAAAGCTAACAACTTAAAGAATAAATTAGCGCCAAGCGCCCTTAGAGAAAGAAAATGCGTGGATAACAGTTGACTAAATCTGAAAGGATTCTTTGGTTGCAAGATATGCACTGCTTGTCGATATAAATCTCCTGAGCACACTTGTTTTTCCTCAAACGTAACAGGCGAAAGTTTCAACATAGAAAGTTTCATAACCTGCAGGACGGACCATGTAGTCTATCTCCTGGAATGTTCCTGCAGGTTACAATATGTAGGAAAAACTATCAGGCCTGTGCGGAAAAGGATAATTGAACATCTGAGTGGAATAAATAGAAAGCTCTTGAACCATAACATACCCAAACATTTTTCTGAACACCATGCTGGTGAACCCACAAGCTTGCAATTCAAAGCAATAGAACATGTATTACCGCATTGGAGGGGAGGTCACAGGGGATCAGAACTACTCAAAAGGGAGACTTTCTGGATTCACCGTTTAAAAACTTTAACACCAAAAGGTCTAAATGCTGAAATAGATCTTGCACCCTTCTTATCATGAATATATATCTAATAATGCTTTTTTGCTTTCCCTGCTCTGTTCATGTCGTTTCAGCCTTCTGCGTCATTCCATCAATACCGGAAATATGTAATCATCCCTGTTTAGTAGATCTAGATTCCTTTTGATTATGATATAAACATCTTGAACTTTAGAAAGTACACTGTAAATGAGTTAACATTGTATAAACATAAGCCAACTACTTTGTACATGCTGTTTGTGTGATTTAATCACAAGGGCATAAATGTCTGTGTTATGCCATCCAAACCTGATACGAGTAGAAATCCTTGATTCAAGGTATTATATTCTGTTATAAGGCAGTATCAACTCTTTTTTTATAAAATAATATGATTGCATAAATTGTAATGTTATCCAGTATAATATAATTAATTAGCTATCTGTGTTCTTTGTATCTTTATACATATTGTTGTTTATTATATCCAAGAAAAATATACTAAATTGATAGATGTATAAGTTATAATATTTACTGTATGTTTGTATTATGTGATGTGGTGTAAATGAAACGTCATTTCATTCAATTAATAAATCATACTAATATTTATTATGGCTATAAACTAGTCTATAGCCTATATACAGGCATACCCCGCATTAACATATGCAATGGGACCGGAGAATGTATGTAAAGTGAAAATGTACTTAAAGTGAAGCACTACCTTTTTTCCACTTATCGATGCATGTAATGTACTGCAATCGTCATATACGTGCATAACTGATGTAAATAATGCGTTTGAAACAGGCTCTATAGTCTCCCCGCTTGCACACAGCTTCGGTACAGGTAGGGAGCCGGTATTGCTGTTCAGGACATGCTGACAAAGCTGCCGTTTGCCTATTGGGCGACATGTACTTACTCGCGAATGTACTTAAAGTGAGTGTACTTAAAGCGGGGTATGCCTGTAGACTACTTCAGTCATTATATTATTTACTTTTAATATTGCACATATATAGTCTCGTCCAAAAGCATAATCCATGTGATTTTCAGTGTTTAAGCCAAAGAATGTCAAATAATTATATTGTCTCCCTTTACCACGTATTCATAATAGAGTTAAGCTGTCAATTGTAACCATAAAATCAGCATCTACTCTAATTAACCTCTAAATACAATATATAATCTCCTGCCAATTAATATCAATAGGCAGCACTCCCTTTGTTACTCTCAGTTTATTAGTCAAAGCTACAGAGTGAGAAGTAAGCAAATCCTCTCCCTCCACTATGCATTTGTAATAGTGCTACCTGCAAATAGTATTTATGAAATCAGTACCTCCTCTAACTTACTTCCAATTAAAACATTTTCTGCCAATTATTTACCAATAGGCAGTACTTCCTCTAATTGACCTTTAATTAAACTCTCTCATCTAGATATATGATATATATATATTGTCCTACCTTACTGGTGTTAGTAATATACAATTATAGTTAAGTAAAATCTCTTGAAATGATGTTACATAAGATGTTATAATCTGTTTTATGCTGTCATGTTTATAATTATGGTCAGATTGCACATACTTGCATAATACATAGCGCTATGCTGATTATACCAATCGTTTTTAATCAATTAAATAATGTGGAAGCTGAATAGGGTATATATAGGCATCCATTAACTCCTACATCCACACACTCCTGACGAAGCCATTAGCAGTTCTCAAGGGCTGGGCGAAACGCGTAGAGTGGTGTTTTGGACCAGTGGGCGATCCGTAGTTCCCCAATCCTCAGAGCCGTGATGTCACACGCACAGAAGGAAGCTCAGAGTGAAGCTGGGATCTCACAGTGCAGGCGAAGGAGCTCCGGATTACCAAGGGGAGGCGCTGAGAGCTGCGGTGACCTCAATATACACACATTTATTGTGTCAAATGCTTGATTG
Source organism: Ascaphus truei (assembly GCF_040206685.1). Classification (NCBI taxonomy): domain Eukaryota; kingdom Metazoa; phylum Chordata; class Amphibia; order Anura; family Ascaphidae; genus Ascaphus; species Ascaphus truei. The sequence goes on from NC_134493.1 coordinate 5,453,491, forward strand.
TTTTTAGCACATTGTAAGTGCACATTTTATATACCTATTTTTATAAAGTTTTTGTACACATCAGATCGCGCTATGTTTTGCTGTCTTTCTCTCTCATATACACCACAACCATGCTGACGAGACGAGCCTAGAGGGAGTTCCACACATCAGTAACATCCACTGGGTAGCAGCCCTATCTGCAAAACGCTTTTTTATCATTGAAATCTTGTGAGTAGGCATACCATCAGAGCCAAGATTGCTTATCATCATATATCTCTTTACCAATACATCTGCACTTACATTTTGTATTATTTCTTCCTTGTTTCCCATATGTGCTCCTCCTGGATTGTCTGAGATAATAACCTCTAATAGAAGACAGCTGTATACAATATTAATCATGGATAGCAGGTGACCACAGCCAATACATACATCATGATACACTGAATATATATATATATATATATATATATATATTATATATATATATATATATATATATATATATAATCAAAAAATAAATAGATGATACCGTTCTGTGGCTAACGTTCCGTTAGCCACAGAATGGTATCATCTATTTATTTTTTGATTATTGAAGCTCGGCTAACACGGTACTGATACCTCTACATGTTATATATATATATATATATATATATAATTTATATATATATATATATATATATATATATATATATATATATATACTAGCTGATAAACCCGCGTTGCCCGTGATTGCTGGGTGGGGGGGCGTGGAGGGGCGCGGAAGGGCAGGGAGGGGTGGGGAAGGCCAGGGAGGGGCGGGGAAGGGCAGGGAGAGGGGAGAGGGGGCAAAGGGCAGGGAGGGGGGAGAGTGGGCGAAGGGCAGGGAGGGGGGAGAGGGGGCGAAGGGCAGGGAGGGGGAGAGGGGGCGAAGGGCAGGGAGGGGTGAGAGGGGGTGAAGGGCAGGGAGGGGGGAGAGGGGGCGAAGGGCAGGGAGGGGGAGAGGGGGTGAAGGGCAGGGGAGGGGAAGAGGGGCAAAGGGCAGGAGGGTGGATAGGGGGCAAAGGGCAGGGAGGGGGAGAGGGGGCGAAGGGCAGAGAGGTGGGAGAGGGGGTGAAGGGCAGGGAGGGTGGGGGCGAAGGGCAGGGAGGGTGGGGGTGAAGGGCAGGGAGGGTGGGGGGTGGGGGCGAAAGGCAGGGAAGGTGGGGGTTGGGGCAAAGTGTAGGGAGGGTGGGGGTGGGGGGGAAGGGTAGGGAGGGTGGGGCAAAGGGCAGGGAGAGAGGGGGTGGGGGTGGGGGCGAAGGGCAGGGAGGGTGGGGGCGGGGGCAAAGGGCAGGGAGGGTGGGGGCAAAGGGCAGGGTGGGTGGGGGCGAAGGGCAGGGAGGCTGGGGGCGAAGGGCAGGGAGGGTGGGGGGGAAGGGCAGTGGGGGTGGGGGCGATGGGCAGGGAGGGTGGGGGCGAAGGGCAGGGAGGGTGGGGGCGAAGAGCAGGGAGGGTGGGGGCGAAGGGCAAGGGAGGGTGGGGCGAAGGGCAGGAGGGTGGAGGCGAAGGGCAGGGAGGGTGGGGGAGAAGGGCAGGGAGGGTGGGGGCGAAGGGCAGGGAGGGTGGGGACGAAGGGCAGGGAGGGTTGGGGGCGAAGGGCAGGGAGGGTGGGGGTGGGGGCGAAGGGGCGAAGGGCAGGAAGGGTGGGGGTGGGGGCAAAGGGCAGGGGTGGTGGGGATAAGGGCAGGGGGGGTGGGGACAGGGGGCAGGGTGGTGGGGACAAAGGGCAGGGAAGGTGGGGGCGAAGGGCAGGGAAGGTGGGGGCGAAGGGCAGGGAGGGTGGGATGGGGGTAAAGGGCAGGGAGTGTGGGGATGGGGGCGAAGGGCAGGCAGGGTGGGGGTCGAAGTGCAGGCAGGGTGGGGGCGAAGGGCAGTGCCGGAGGGGGTGAAGAGCAGGGCCGGAGGGGGTGAAGGGCAGGGCCGGGGGGGGTGAAGGGCAGAGTCGGGGGGGGTGGTGAAGGGCATGGCCGGGGGGGTGAAGGGCATGGCCGGGGGGGGATGAAGGTCATGGCCAGGGGGGGGGTGAAGGGCAGGGCTGGGGGGGTGAAGGGCAGGGCCGGGGGGGTGGGGGTGAAGGGCAGGGACGGGGGGTGAAGGGCCGGGCCGGGGGGGGTGAAGGGCTGGGTGTGTGAAGGGCCAGGCCTGGGGGGTGAAGGGCTGGGCCGGGGGGGTGAAGGGCTGGGCCAAGGGGTTGAAGGGCCGGGCCGTGGGGGGGTGAAGGCCAGGCTGGGTGAAGGGCCGGGTTAAGGGCCAGGGGGGGTGAAGGGCCGGGGGGTGAAGGGCCGGGGGGGGTTGAAGGGCCGGGGGGGGTGAAGGGCTGGGGGGGGTGAAGGGCCGGGGGGGGTTAAGGGCCGGGGGGGGGGTGAAGGGCCGGGGGGGGTGAAGGGCCAGGGGGGGTGAAGGGCCGGGGTGAAAGATCCCTTCCCGTGCAGTTACAAACCTCGCACCGGGCCGCGCTCCTCCTCGGGTTCCTCGGCGGTCTCCGTTCCCCCCGGCGAGGCGGAGCTGAGATGCTCAGGTGAGGAGGTGGTGTAGGCAGCGGCCCGTACAGCTCCCGACTGAGAGAGCCGGAGCAGCGCTCGCGGGGATGGTGAGCTGGGGGCGCGGCCTCTAGGCCTGAAGGTTAGAGCGGCAAGAGCGTGCTCTGGGGGGGGAAGCGGTCTGTGGGAGGGAGCACCGGGGGAGAGGGTGATGTTTGTCAGGTCCCGCGGAGTGGTGATAGGGGGGGTTCCGATGTTGCGGGCCAGCCGCCGGGAAGAGCGGGGTGGGGTCAAGGCCGGGCAGCTGTTTTTGAGAGGGTGGATGGTGTGTGTGTGTGTGTGTGTGTGTGTGTGTGTGTGTGTGTGTGTGTGTGTGTGTGTGTGTGTGTGTGTGTGTGTGTGTGTGTGTGTGTGTGTGTGTGTGTGTGTGTGTGTGTTCTTCACTCCACCACATGTGCGGGGGCGGGCCAAGGGAGCAATGTCATTGGCCTGGCCCAAGGTCCAATGAGATTGCCGCTAGGGACAGAGGGAGACACATACAGACATAGAAACATAAGACGCTTTCACAAATATATAGTAAGATATATATATAAATATAAATATATATATATATATATATATATATATATATATATATATATATATATATGTAATATATGTATATATGTATATATATATATATATATATATATATATATATATATATATATATACAGTGTTCGACAAATCACCCAAAAATCTACTCGCCCAACCAAAAAATCTACTCGCCACCTAGTCCCGCCCCCAACTCCGCCCATAGTCCCGCCCCCAACCCCGCTTTAAAATAAAATATATAAATAAAATACATTTAATAAATTCCTAGTCAGAACAACACAGGGAGAGGGGAGGGTGACACAGGGAGAGGGGAGGGTGACACAGGGAGAGGGGAGGGTGACACAGGGAGAGGGGAGGGTGACACAGGGAGAGGGGAGGGTGACACAGGGAGAGGGGAGGGTGACACAGGGAGAGGGGGAGGGTGACAGGGAGAGGGTGGGTAACACAGGGAGAGGGTGGGTGACACAGGGAGAGGGGGTGACACAGGGAGAGGGTGACACAGGGAGAGGGTGGGTGACACAGGGAGAGGGGGTGACACAGGGAGAGGGTGGGTGACACAGGGAGAGGGGGTGACACAGGGAGAGGGTGGGTGACACAGGGAGAGTGGGAGGGTGACACAGGAGAGGGGGAGGGTGACACAGGGAGAGGGGGAGGGGGACACAGGGAGAGGGAGGGTGACACAGGGAGAGGGAGGGTGATACAGGGAGAGGGTGACACAGGGAGAGGGAGACACAGGGAGAGAGGGTGACACAGGGAGAGGGTGGGTGACACAGGGAGAGGGGGGGTGACACAGGGAGAGGGAGGGTGACACAGGGAGAGGGAGGGTGACACAGGGAGAGGGAGGGTGACACAGGGAGATGGTGGGTGGCAGAGGGAGATGGTGGGTGACAGAGGGAGATGGTGGGTGACAGAGGGAGATGGTGGGTGACAGAGGGATATGGTGGGTGACAGAGGGAGATGGTGGGTGACAGAGGGAGATGGTGGGTGACAGAGGGAGATGGTGGGTGACACAGGGAGAGGGAGGGTGATACAGGGAGAGGGTGACACAGGGAGAGGGAGAGAGGGTGACACAGGGAGAGGGTGACAGAAGGAGATGGTGGGTGACACAGGGAGAGGGAGGGTGATACAGGGAGAGGGTGACACAGGGAGAGGGAGAGAGGGTGACACAGGGAGAGAGAGGGTGACACAGGGAGAGGGAGGGTGACACAGGGAGAGGGAGGGTGACACAGGGAGAGGGAGGGTGACACAGGGAGAGGGAGGGTGACACAGGGAGAGGGAGGGTGACACAGGGAGAGGGAGGGTGACACAGGGAGAGGGAGGGTGACACAGGGAGAGGGAGGGTGACACAGGGAGAGGGAGGGTGACAGAGGGAGATGGTGGGTGACAGAGGGAGATGGTGGGTGACAGAGGGAGATGGTGGGTGACAGAGGGAGATGGTGGGTGACACAGGGAGATGGTGGGTGACACAGGGAGAGGGTGACACAGGGAGAGGGAGAGAGGGTGACACAGGGAGAGGGTGGGTGACACAGGGAGAGGGTGACAGAGGGAGATGGAGGGTGACACAGGTAGAGGGAGGGTGATACAGGGAGAGGGTGACACAGGGAGAGAGAGAGGGTGACACAGGGAGAGGGAGGGTGACACAGGAGAGGGAGGGTGATACAGGGAGAGGGAGGGTGACACAGGGAGAGGGAGGGTGACACAGGGAGAGGGAGAGAGGGTGACACACTCACACTCACTCAGACAAACTCACAATCACACAATCACAGTCTGTCACTCACACACACAAACACTCACCCGTAAGGCAGGGGGTCGCACATTGCAGCGGGGGCCTCCGCACGGCAAGAGGGCTTCTGCAAGGGGCCGCGCCCCCTCCAGAGGGGGACGCCGCAGTATTCACTGATAGATGTAGAAGGGCCGGTAGGGGATTTCCCCTGCTTAGAGCAGGGAGAGGCACCGGTAGGGTATTTCCCCTGCTTAGAGCAGGGAGAGGCTCGGGTTAGGGGATTTCCCCTGCTTAGAGCAGGGAGAGGCTCCGGTGAGGGGATTTCCCCTGCTTAGAGCAGGGAGAGGCACCGGTAGGGTATTTCCCCTGCTTAGAGCAGGCAGAGGCCCCGGTGAGGGGATTTCCCCTGCTTAGAGCAGGGAGAGGCTCCGGTGAGGGGATTTCCCCTGCTTAGAGCAGGGAGAGGCTCCGGTGAGGGGATTTCCCCTGCTTAGAGCAGGGAGAGGCTCCGGTGAGGGGATTTCCCCTGCTTAGAGCAGAGAGAGGCTCCGGTGAGGGGATTTCCCCTGCTTAGAGCAGGGAGAAGAGCCAGTTAGAGGATTTCCCCTGCTAACAACTGAGCTGGCCATCAGGGGTTTCCTTAACAGCTGACAGATCGGCAGACTGTCCGTAGAGGCGGCACACCGACGCCGCGTGGGGTGAGGGGGGGGTCACGGGGGGGTGGCGGATGGCCCGATGCGAGGGGGGGGGGGCGGATGGCCCGGTGCGAGGGGGGGGCGGATGGCCCGGTGCGAGGGGGGGGCGGATGGCCCGGTGTGAGGGGGGGGGCGGATGGCCCGGTGCGAGGGGGGGTGGGTGGCCCGATGCGAGGGCGGGGCGGATGGCCTGATGGGAGGGGTGACAGATGGCCCTGCAGGGGCCTGAGGCAGACAGGCATGGAAGTGCTGGCTGCCGGAAGGGGGAGGAGTAGAAGCGCTGAGGAGGGAGGCCACTGCTCAGAGAGCCGGAGGCGGGGTAATCTCCCCCAGCAACATGAACCCGCCTCCGGCTTTTTTTTTTTTTCTCCAGCGCGAGCGCGGGAAAAGCAGCAGCGCGAGCGCGGGAAATTTAAAAAACACACATGTGCTGCTTGGGCCAATATTTACTCGCCCGGGGGTTAAATCTACCCGCCCCGGGCGAGTAAATGTATATAATTGTCGAACACTGTATATATATATATACACACACACACACACACATATAAATGTAGCCAGGTCCCCCACCTTTGGGTCTGTGGGGTTGGAGGGTGGTGGCTGCAGATCAGTTCAGGTGCTGCCTGGGCTGTGGTTGGGCTGACATACAGTAGGTGCAAGGAGTGCTCCATTAAGGCTGCGGGCTGTCAGGGGCAGGGCTGTGTGGCGACCAAGTCACTGGAGCTCCGTGGTGCACCCGACAGTGGGGGCAACCATTTAGTTTTGCCCTGCACATGCGCTGTAGCAGTATTGCACGTGTAGTATGTAGAGAGTGATGCAGCGCACCGCGATCCAAAAGAAGAACAGGTCTGGCCAAAAAATGTATAATCTTTAATGAAGCATCATAAAATCAAGGGATGCAACCCTTCTACGCGTTTCGTGTCTAGCACTTTATCTTGATAAAGTGCTAGACACGAAACGCGTAGAAGGGTTGCATCCCTTGATTTTATGATGCTTCATTAAAGATTATACATTTTTTGGCCAGACCTGTTCTTCTTTTGGATCGCGGTGCGCTGCATCACTCTCTACATTGCTGGACTTCATTTCTCTACAGCAGCACGCGATGGAGGGGAGACCCTGGTGAAAGCAGTAATACAGTGAGTACTCAGGGCCAACCCAATGAGGTAGAGGAGGCTGTCCTTGGACTACCTACCCCGACCTTCAGGGTATCTGGTGCCCCAATTTTTTGATACTCATGTGTATGCATTAATACAATTCAATATCCAGAATGTACTCCCCTCTTTCCTGTGTATAGGATACTTTTGAGCACCTCACCTCACCTTAACCACATGTGTAGTATGGCTGAGAGCGGTGTCCATCTTAGAGCTGGCTCCACAGGAGATACCTAGGGACTACAAGTCCAAGCAGCTTCAGGGGCTGCAATACCATGTGGACAGGAGAGCGAATAGAGCTCAAGGAGCCACAGATGCAGGATAGAATGTTGCTGGCAGCTGCAACAGTTGCTGACAGTTGGAGCAGGGACACCAAGGGAAAAGGTAGTGTCCGGTTGCCAGTGGCTTCAGAATTAGGTCAGATTTCCTCCCTAGGACCAAGATAGGCTAATAGTGGTATTGAGAGTCATCATCGGAAGGACCTAACGCGGTGTGTGACCTGCGGTCATGGACCAGACCACAGGCACAATATAGACATTAAGGGACACCCTTTAACCGGAGCTTCCTCAAGAGGCGGACGTAGCAGGCGATCCGGTAAACCGCGTCATGTGATCACTGTGCATTCTGCGGTTCCATCATCTCCATATAACCTGGTCTGCATAGAGACCAGGAAGGTACCCATGTGCAACAACAGCCACTCACAGGTGGAAGCGCTACTCCACACACTTTGGGTGAGCTTGGCTCTGTGGACACCTTGTGGTTATGTGCCCAGGGCACCTCAGTACTTTGGGGGATCTCACTGGGGCGCGTGTATGGTGTGGGTACTGTATGTGGGATTGTATTGTTATTTTGTTATAGATTTATGTGTTAGTAAAGATAAGTAGTCATACCAGTGTGTGTGTGTGTTTTTATTCATTACTGTATTGGTCCTGAAGAGGGGTTATCCTGCAGTGCTAAGATCCCTGTAAGGTAGAGGCGCTGTATACAGATAGAACGTGTACACCCCTGCTACCAATGGCGGAGGATTAGGCCTCCTGTACGCCAAACAGGTATTCAGGACGCGTAGTTCCCTTAGTCACGGGGAAAGAGGGCTACATTTGGAGGTGCTGCTGAGATTCAGACCAGGGGTGTCCAACCTATTCTAGACAATCAGAACCAGAAATTGAATATTTCCCTTCCGTCTCACCAGAGCGTCCACAAATGGGCACTATAACGTCATGTATCTCCCCATCACATGTTCACCATTAGCCAGGTTCCAGTATCCCTACTCTTGCCTGACCTGTGTGACACCCTGAAAAAGATACCCGGGTTTACTATAGCCCGTATTATAGATGCCAAATGGGATACAGACATCCAGTGGAGTATGTTCCTCGTTGACTGCTGCTGTGATATTCCAGAGGCCAATGCCCCCCAGTTTCCACAACTCCCCGAAGCCCCACCCGGTGGAAGTCCACTCATACTTCTCTTTATGGGAGAATTGGATAATAATATGCCTACCTCCTGGAGAGTGTTCTTCACTTTGCTGGATGTTGTGAAGGAGTTTTTCTTTACCATGGAAAGGATCCTATGATCATCCACCACTGTGGTCTTTCGTGGACGTCCAGACCTTTTTGTGTTGCAGAGCACACCAGTGCGTTCTTTTTTTCTCAGAATGTACCAAACTGTTGATTTGGCCACTCCTACTGTTCCTGCTTTCTCTCTGATGGATTTTCTTTTTTTTGCAGCCTAAGGATGCCCTGTTTCACTTGCATTGAGAGCTCCTTTGACCGCATGTTGTGGTTTCACAGCAACAGCTTCCAAATGCGAATGCCATACCTGGAATCAACTCCAGACCTTTTACCTGTTTAATTGATGATGAAATAACAAAGGAATAGCCCACACCTTTCCACGAAACAACTTTTGAGTCAATTGTCCAATTACTTTAGGTCCTTTTAAAAAGAGGGGGCTACATATTAAAGTGATGTAATTCCTAAACCCTTCCTCCAATTTGGATGTGAATACCCTCAAATTAAAGTTGATAGACTTCACTTTAAGCCCATATTCATTATTTAACTGTAACTTGAATTTATTTTGGTACACAGCCAAAATAACAAAACTGGTATCAGTGTCCAATTATTTCCGGACCTAACTTTATGTACATTATTGCCCCTTTACTATGCACCCCACTCCCTTCAACTCCCCCTTTTTACCCTTGCGCCCTAAACCCTCTGCTCTAGATGTTATCCCCCCCCCTTACTCCTATCTTCCTTAACTTCCTATGGTTCCTCCATCCTTCCTATGACCCCCCTGTCTTAGACCCACCCCTCTATACCCCTCTGTTCTTGGGGGTGTCAATTTGTGCCCTTATCCCCCCCGGCATATAGATAGGCCACCACTATGACTCCCTCTCATGTGAACCAGGGGAGCTTCGGACATACAAGCTTTTTTTTTTATCTTTTTCTCCCTCCCTTCCTCCCCCTCCCTCCACCCTTCTCTCTGTCTTCTTCTTTGAGCCCCTATAAGTCCGTCTTCTCACGACTCTTCCCGTGGGCTCCTGTGTTGCGCTGCCCCTTCCGTCCGTTTCTGCCGCCATCTTGGAGGTGCCCGTTCTCTTTCGTCCGGATCCTCTCGCGAGATCTGCTGACTCCTCCTCCCCTACATCATCCGGCTCCTCCTCGATCTCATTGTGCAGCAGGAGCCGATTCAAGATGGCCACCAGTCACGGAGGAGCGCCGCTGGAAACAAGAGGTAGCGTGGGGCAGCATTTCAGCAGGACACAACGGATCCCAAACCAGGCTCAAAACCGTACAGCTCCAACAACAGGAACACGAACAGGAAGAGGTAAGGTGAGCATTGTTCTGTATATCGCGGACCCTCTTCACTTTGGGCTACATGGCTGTCTGTTCGTTTCAGCATTCCTAGCCTCCTTCCAAGCTGGGTCAGGGGCCGGTCTCCCTCCAGTTGCCTCCTCGGGGATCTTTTCTTCGAGCCTTAGTTTGGATAGGAAGCTCTCACCCTCTTGTCGTCTCAGTGTGTTAGAGGCTCCGTTTCGAGTAACTTGCAGACCAAACGGATACAGCCATTTATATCTGATCCCCTCACCTCGGAGCACCTTGGTAATGGGGGTTAGTTGTCTCCTTTTGAGAACGGTGGTGGGCGATATATCTTGGAAAACTTGTAGTTTGTGACCCTCGAATTCTGCGTCATTCCGGGTCATTTGGCAAAAGGACTCTTTCACTTTAAAAAAGTGGAATTGCACTATGATGTCGTGAGGGGATTCTCCTTTTTGTGGCCGCGACCTCAGGGCCCTATGACAGCGGTCCAGGTGGCTGTCCTGCTCCGATCTGTCTGGCATTAGTTGTTGCAGCCATCTTCCCATGAAATCTTCCGGATCAGTCTCATCCTCTGTCACCCCATTGATCCTCACATTATTTCGGCGATCACGGTTGTCAGAGTCCTTCTGCAAGTTCGTGAGATCCCTCACTGTGTCTTTCACCTGGGCCAACTGTTTGTCCGTTCTGTGTAGGGCTTTAATGGTGGAATCTAGTTTCTTTTCCAGGGAGTTTGTTCTCTCCCTTATTCCGCTAATATCAGCCCTTAACGCAGCCAATTCTGATTGAAAGCATCTTTTTATGTTGAGGCAAAATTCCCTCATGTCTCTCCATCTCATCACTTGGTTTTCCCTGCCGCTATCTTCTCTTTCCTCCTCCGACTCGGTGCCACTTTGTTTTGGACCCTCGTGGCATTTGGTGTGTGCTGAGTCCCCCTTTTCAAAACAGTCAGTTAGGACCGTGGAGGTTCTCTTAGAACGCGTCGCCCTCGACATCCTTGCACAGTTGGGTCGGCTTGGGTGTATGTTCGGTGTTCACCGTCGGGCTTTTAGTGCTTTATTTACCGTCTGTGAATGGATCTAACGGCTCACACGTCCATTCAGTCAGCCGCCGCGCATGCGCCTCCAGCCATTTTTATTTTTGAGATTATTTTGAGATAATTTTTTTGATATTATTTTGAACGTAATTTTATTTCTACGCATAACTGGGAATTCTGTGTGTGTGTGTGTGTGTGTGTGCGTGCGTGCGTGCGTGCGTGCGTGTGTGTGTGTGTGTGTGTGTGTGTGTGTGTGTGTGAATATGTGTGTTTGTGTGTGTGTGACTGTGACTGTGTGGCTGTGTGACTGTGTGACTGTGTGACTGTGTGACTGTGTGACTGTGTGACTGTGTGACTGTGTGACTGTGTGACTGTGTGACTGAGTGACTGTGTGTAACACAAGGGGTGTGGGTGGGTGCTCAGCACTCCATGTCCTCTTCTCCTCTGGTGCTGCTTCTGCCCATGCGTGACCCCTGCACATCACCCCTCCTGCACATCACCCCTCCTGCACATCACCCCTCATACATATCCCCCTGCACCTCACATATCCCCTGTGAGTGGAGCGGGCTTGGCTTGCGGTGGAGAGTGAGAGCGGACTGTGGGGAGGGAGAGCGGAATCGGGGGAGGGAGAGTGGACTCGGGAGGGAGTAGGGGGAAAGCCGCCGCTGCTGCGGGCCGCACAGTGAGTGCCGCGTGTTGTGCAGGCCTGGTATATGTAGTGGATGCGGCGGGCGACTCTGAGCATGCGCTGCCTCACAGCAACGGCCAATTGTGCGCATGCTCACACAGATTGCTTCCTGGCTGGTATCAATGGACGCATTAGAGCATGAGGGACCCGGCGGTTGCATGTTATCACTTATTTAGGTAAAAAAAACAAATGTGTTGTTCTAGAACCATTTAACATAAAAATAGATGAAAATACTTTACCCATTCAAATTTATACCAGTTCTTCATTTGTAAAATTATAAGTATGGAATATTACAACAATATATGGGATTTAAATATGGCTGGATAGATATAACTACCTCTATAATGTTTTTTGATTTAATTTTTTAAGACATGTGGGCCGTTAATCAAAATTAGTGTTTATTGTTGAAAATAACAAACAGTAAAAAATTACAAAATGTCTGGACAGTGAACTCTGGATACACAAAATCCAGGGGGAGCATAAAGGAAAAACACAAAAGCACAGAAAATCTAAGTGCAGTGGAAATTAGCAGAATTGGCAATAAGCTCCAAATCTTGGCTCATACAGACTGTATGATTTAAAACAGCATTATATGCTATGGCAGTCAATCCATGGTGGATGTCAGTTCAGAGTCATCAGGGCAGCCCCAGTACTCAGGATGAAAGAACTCCAGATGCAGAGAGAGAGAGTTAAACACTGCATAGCACAGATCAACCAGGTATAAAATAGTTTAATCTAAGCAAAAGATACACTCACAATGTGTCAAATAAAATCGGCATGTCACACTACAATAGTGTACAGAAGAGACTGTCAGCACCGTCCCGTGGCTCCCGATAGACCTCCGTCTCCAGGCCCTGCTCCGTCGCGTCACCACAAGGAGTGACTCCTGATGAAGCCGATGTGACTGCGTGGTGAAACGCGTAGAGTGGGAGTCATTCTATCACCCGGAGTAGTAGAGTGTTTACTTACAGACTGTAAGGTTTAAAACAGTATTATAGGCTATGGCAGTCAATCCATGGTGGGTGTATGACAACTCAGGAGATTCCTTCCTCTCCTTGTCCCTCTCTCCCATCTCCTGTCACCCTTTCTATTCCTTCTCACTCCTCTCCTTCACCTTCTACCTCTATCCCCTTACCGCAGCACGTCACCCGCAGGTCCCGCATACCCACGCGCTCCCTTGATCCTCCCCGCTCCATCTCCCCCGCGGTAGCTCCGTTACCTTTCCCTGTGGTGCCATCCATCCCGTTGCCTTATCCTCGCGTGGTGCCCATGGTGTGGTGCTCCGCGCGCCTGGTGACGCGTCCGGTATGCACGTCCCCTCAGCCCACGGAGGACGTGTGTGCATACTCCTCCCTGCCCTTGCTGGCCATCGCGCGGGCACGGGCCTCGCGTGTATTCCCCTCCTCTTGGCTCCGTCTTCCTCCTGCGGTCTTCCCCTGCTCCGTGCGGGCTGCGTCTGTGTTGCAACCTGTGCGCGTGCATCCCCAGTTTACAGGGGGCGCGCGCACAGATGCTTCTTATCAGCTTTCCCCTGTCTCCGCCTCCCAAGCTGTAAAGGCCATTCCCCTGACTGCCCCTTCTGTCTCCTCTTCTTCCCCTGACCTATCTCCAGCTTCTCCCACTTCTCTCTCTACTCCTCCCCTCTCTGTCATTGGTGCACCTTCCTTTATAATCCCTGTCTGTCCACCTCTTCCTCGCTCTGCATAGTTCCTGTTTCCCTGTGTGTACCTGAACTATGCTGTGCTCCCACTGTGCTCCTGTTATTACCTGCTCCTGTGATACTTTGGATTTCCCTGGCTTTGACCCCTGCTGACCCTGGACTACTCTGCTCTCTGGTATCACTTGAACTCTGCTACACATACGACTTCGCTGACCTCTGGCTTCCTAGGACCTGGCTTGCCCTCTGACGACGCTACCCTCTGGATCCCTGGACATTGGCTAACGAACACAACTATTCTTACGGACACTCCCCAAGCGCTGCATGTATACTTTAACTACTCTTCCAACAGGCCCAGCTACGCTATACCACACTCCGGGCTTGCTCCCACTGTTGTGGGTGTGTGGTATTGTTGAGGTTCCCTTCTCATGTCAGGGTCTCTGCTCAGATGTGGATTGCCAAATTAGTATAACACAAGCCTGGGTGCACCCCGGATCCCAATAAATGACACAGAGTCATGTATCAGTTCCCTCAGGCTCCGTAGTTCAGACTGACATGCCGAGTATATGTATTACAGAATATATATAGCAGACAATAAGTTTCAGTTTCGATTCTCTGTAAACCATAAGTTTCAGTTTCGATTCTCTGTAGACCAGCTGAATTCACAGGAAACCGAGAGTTAGCAAAAAAGGCTCCTGGTTGAGTTTCGATTCACCTCAGAGAGAGAGAGAGAGAGAGAGAGAGAGAGAGACTTATTAGCTTATATAAAAACATACTGCGTTATTTCCAAGCCTTGCAGTTAAAGCAGATTCAATATGGCGGAATGCATACAAAATGGACGAATAGTTTCTTATAATACTTTATTACCTTCACATTCCCCCCTAGACACTAAAAGGACATTTTGTATAGGAAGGGGTCTGTCCCTAATTTCTGTTTCTTGTGCTAGAGTCCCTACCTGAGGGTGTTGGTCGGCTGTTCATGGGCTTGTCCCATCCCCGACAACTTCTGGCTCGCTAAACTCGAAGACCTACAGTATACACAAAAGGGTTCCCTGACCTCAAACAAACACACTAGGGTCTGGGATTCTAGAGTGGTCACCCCTTATTCGAGTTTGGTTGTACTGTAATTGAACCTCTTGGGTGATTTCTATAGTGGTATATCTTCCAGATCAATATTGTCTTTGTTGTACATTACCATTGTGGGTATAACCTCAGATCCAGCCTTCTTACAGAGACCCTTACAGCACGGGATAACACAGAGGACCACTACTGCCAGAACCAAAAGTATAACCAGGAGAAATATTGCCAGTTGTGTCAACCATTGTCGCCAGCCAGACAGCCACGAGAAATACTTGTCCCATGGGTCTGTTATACCAGAATTTCTTTTAAGTTCATCAGACAAATCTTTCAGTTTATTAATAGCTGTGGTAACCTTACCGTCCGGGCCTGTGTTCCCGGGAATATATGTACAGCACGCATCTCCAATCATATGGCAAACTCCCCCTTTTTCTGCTAATATCATATCTAAAGCCATTCTATTTTGGAACGTCATAGTGGAAGTGGGTCCAAGTTGGTCAGCCAGGCCTTGTAGCGCATCACGGGTGTAATTCACAAACCTTTGTTGATTATAATAGATATAGTTAATCCAATCTACATTTTTATTAACCGTGACTAGGGGCATAAAGAATGACTCAAACCCAGCTTTTACCTGATCTCTGGCCTTAAACTCATCAGGTACTCCTCTCGGTACCCCGATGGCATCTATATATACATGTGGGTCTAAACTTCCTGCAGGGGCTGAGGGAGAGGGTCTACCGGTCGTCTGCGGGTATGGGGGTGGATCTCCCTGTAACATTTGGTCTTTTTCTGCCACTACCGAACCAGGGGTCACATTTTCTGGTTTCACATAACAATAACATTTCTTATTTCTCTCTCCACACTCTACTTCTTCATAACCTTCTTTCTGAAGATCTATAGCAACACTCAGAAATTTCTCTGCATTTTCCCACAGGCCTTCATCTTTCAGTTTCCCCTTACACATTTGCATATTTGTTCTTAACAACTTCGGTTGCAATCTTCCCGTAAGGGGTAAATCTAACAGTTTGAATAACAATTTACATTTCTTCGTGTATTTTTTGCCCTCTCTTTCTGCCACAAGAGTTACGGAATCTTTGGTGCCAGGGGGCACCGTTTCCTTTGTGAATAACCTCGAGAACATTGTCTATCTTCTAAAACAACCTCGTATGAACCTGCGCCACTACCAGGCGGTACCGGGATTCTTGAGTCTCAGTGATAAATTGACCTAGACGGAAAGGTGCGCAGACACTCCCCGGACCGTCACCTGTATGGACGGTCCTATTATTATCTAACAATAGATATCACTAGACTCTTCCCCTTGTTTCTATTTTCTACATTTGATTCCGTAACCCCTATGACTACAAGCATACATATAAACCACACATCTGGCAGTCACAAGACCTTGCAAACTATATAAATCCTTGGCGGGAACCACCGGACTCTATGGTCTTGTATAGATTAACAATACTGTTACCGTCAACCAAGAGATCGCCAACCTGAATAGACTGACAGGAGTTCGGTGAAAATATATTCTGAATATATCTTACCTTGTCCTTAGAGGTTGATCAGGCCTCAATCAGTCCGGCCAGGGGACGGTCGTCCGTGGATAGAGACAGGTCCAGGATTGTTCCGGTGTCCCTTCACAAGGATCCTGCCGACTACGCCAAAAATGTTGAGGTTCCCTTCTCATGTCAGGGTCTCTGCTCAGATGTGGATTGCCAAATTAGTATAACACAAGCCTGGGTGCACCCCGGATCCCAATAAATGACACAGAGTCATGTATCAGTTCCCTCAGGCTCCGTAGTTCAGACTGACGTGCCGAGTATATGTATTACAGAATATATATAGCAGACAATAAGTTTCAGTTTCGATTCTCTGTAAACCATAAGTTTCAGTTTCGATTCTCTGTAGACCAGCTGAATTCACAGGAAACCGAGAGTTAGCAAAAAAGGCTCCTGGTTGAGTTTCGATTCACCTCAGAGAGAGAGAGAGAGAGAGAGAAAGACTTATTAGCTTATATAAAAACATACTGCGTTATTTCCAAGCCTTGCAGTTAAAGCAGATTCAATATGGCGGAATGCATACAAAATGGACGAATAGTTTCTTATAATACTTTATTACCTTCACAGTATCATACCGTTCCCACCTCAGTACTGGGTTCTAGCTTGGTCTGCGGGCATACAGGCGTGACATTATGCAGAGCACAACAAACGCAGACCCCCCTGAGGTGGGTACAGTTGTGGAGATAATTATTCCTCTGGAAACCTTACAACTCGTTAGTACTCAGCTGTCCACTGTCTCCCAGCAATTAACTAATGTTGCCTTTCGAGAAAGCCCTTCGCCTCCAATGCCACCTCTGGCTACTCCCCACACCAACCCTGGCTCATGGGTGCCCTCGTCAAATCGCTATGATGGGAACCCCCTCAACTGCCGCGGGTTCTTAAAACAATGTGAGGTGCAGTTTGAGATGTCTCCCTCTCTGTTTCTACTGGCCATGCTAAGATTGCTTATATTTACGCCCTACTCACCGGAGATGCCCTTGCCTGGGTCTCCCCCCTATGGGAGTGTGTAAGCGAAGTAACACAAGATTATACTTTATTCAGACGTGAATTTCAACTTGTGTTTGATACCCCTGCATGGCACGAGACAGCCGCCTTCTCCCTCTTCCATGTTTCTCAGGGTCGAAATTCAGCTGCCAAATACGCCATCGTGTTCCGTACGCTGGCCGCCGAAGTCCAATGGAATGATGAGGCGCTCGCAGCCGCATACTGGCATGGGCTCTCTGATACGTTGAAAGACGATCTGGCTACTCACGCCCGGCCTACGTCCCTGGAGAAACTCATCACCCTGAGCGTACGCATGGATCAGCGCACGCAAGAGCGACGACACGAGAGGCACTGTTCCCGTTCTTCTTCCTCTGTTTTTTCTCACAGGTCAGTCGCTACTCCTCTCTTGGCCCTGGAGGCCTCGGAACCTATGCAGGTCAGCAGTCGACAACTCCAGGAAACCGAGAGAGCGCGGCGGCTGAACAGGCTGTGTTTCTACTGTGCTTCCTCAGAACATCATCTCCAGAATTGTACCTTGAAGCCGGGATGGGCACACCCAGTAAAGGTAGAGGGGCTTCTACTGGGTAATGTCTCTCCTAACCACTCTCCTTCCAAAGCTCTCCCAATGAAGCTGATGCTACCAGCCACACTGGAGGGTCCCAACCTTGTCGTGAAGGTCGAAGCGTTCATAGATTCCGGATCGGGCGGTAATTTCCTGGACCAGCAGTTTGCAGTGGAGAATCAACTCCCCATGGTCAGAAGGAAGAGCCCAGTTGGCCTTGAGGCCATCGACGGACGACCACTCCAGCCGGCTTTCATCATCTGGGAGTCTATTCCTCTTACCTTGACCCTGGCTCATGGTCACAAGGAGGTAATTGTCTTTGACGTTTTCCAGTCCCCTTCAGTGCAAATTATATTAGGATTGCCTTGGCTTCAACTCCACAATCCGCACATTGATTTGTCCGGTACCCTGCCCAGTCAGTGGCCCTCGTCCGCAGATACTACGCCAGTGGATCCTCCTGTGGTTGTGCTTGCTGGACTGGACTCCGTACCTGCCGATCGCTCATCCCTGCCTGCCGTGTACCATGACTACCTAAACAAGGTACAAGCAGAGGTCCTCCCTCCTCATCGCCCGTACGATTGCCCGGTCAACCTCATCCCTGGGACTGTTCTGCCAAAGTCTAAGTCTTACCCACTCCATCCCGGAGACCGAGGCCATGACTATTTATATTCAAGAAAACCTGGAAAAGGGCTTCATCTGTAATTCCACCTCTCCTGCCCGTGCGGTGTTTTTTTTTGTGAAGAAGAAGGATGGATCACGAAGGCCTTGTATAGATTTCCGAGGACTTAATAAGATTACGGTGAAAAACAGATATCAGCTTAAGCTCATTTCTGAACTGCTCGATCGTCTCCAAGGGGCTTCTATTTTTTCAAAACTTGACTTAAGGGGGGCCTATAATCTCATTCGCATAAGGGAGGGAGACGAGTGGAAAACTGCATTTAACACACGTTCTGGACACTATGAATACCTTGTTATGCCCTTTGGGTTGTGTAACGCCCCAGCCATGTTTCAGGAATTTATGAACGACATCTTCCGTGATGTTTTGGGAACCTTTGTCATTGTCTATCTAGACGACATCCTTATTTTTTCTAAAAATCTGGACGAACATATTCAAAATACCAAACTTGTGCTCTCCAGGCGGCGTTCCAACCGCCTTTACGCCAAGATGGAAAAGTGTTTGTTTCACCAGGCGTCCACGGCCTTCCTTGGCTATATCATCCCCAGCAGGTATGGGTACCAGAAGGACGTCTCTATGCGGCTCCACGCTTCCGCCATAAAGTCTTACTTTGGGGTCATTCCTCCAAAGCAGTTGGTATCCAGGCTTCAAGAGGACAGCTGATCTCATTAAACGGACTTTCTGGTGGCCTAAAATGAATCAAGATATCCTCAATTTTACGTCCGCCTGTCCGGTTTGTGCCCAGAGTAAAACCCTCCATCATAAGCCGTCTGGACTTCTGCTACCCCTTCCCATCCCGGAACAACCATGGAAACGCATTTCAATGGACTTTATCGTTGAACGGCCAGTGTCCAAGGGGATGAACACTATCTTGGTCGTAGTTGATAGATTTTCAAAGCAGGCTCGTTTTGTTCCCCTCAAGGGTCTTCCCAACTCGGCTACCTTGGCAGATGTCTTCTCCAAAGAAATCTTTAGGCTGCATTGAGTTCCCATCTCTATCGTCTCAGACCGGGGATCCCAGTTCATCTCGAAATTCTGGCGAGCTTTCTCTCAAAGATTGGGTATCTCCCTCTTGTTCTCCTCCGGATATCATCCACAAACCAACGGACAAACTGAAAGGATGAACCAAACTCTCGAACAGTATCTGAGGTGCTTCATTTCCGACTCACAAGATAACTGGGTGGATCTTCTACCGTGGGCCGAATTCGCCATCAATTCATTAAAGAACGAGTCCACTCAGGAGTCTCCTTTTTTTTATCAACTGTGGCTTTCACCCCAGTAGCCTCCCTCTCTCACCTTCTCCTTCTGGAGTTCCTGCAGCCGACTCTCATATCACCAACTTGCAAGAATCCTGGAAAAAGATTCTCAAGTCTTTACGATCTGCGGTAGCCAAGCAAAAGACCAAAGCTGATCACCACAGCCAGAAAGGTCCTTCATTCATCTGGTCTGGCTGTCATCCAAGAACATTAGGCTCAAATCTCCCTCACCCAAGCTGTCCCCTAGATTCTTGGGACCTTTTAAAATCATACAGAAGGTCAACCCTGTGGCCTATCGCCTCGAGCTTCCCCCCTCTATGAAAATCCCATCTGTCATTCGTGTTTCCCTCCTCAAAGAGTTTGTGTCCAGCCCTCACTTCCCTGATCCCTCGTGGAGACCTACTCAAGTGTCCACCATGGGTCAACAGGAGTATGAAATACAGTCCCTTATCGACTCTCGTATTTAAAAAAAAGACTTCAGTTTTTGGTACACTGGAAGGGCTACGGTCCTGAGGAATGTTCCTGGGTATCAGTACATCATATCCACGCCCAAGGTTGCTTTTCCAGTTTCACCAGAAATTCCCCCTTAAGCCATGGTTGGATCACTCAGAGATTGATCCTCAAGGGGGGGATACTGTGATGACTGAGGAGATACCTTCCTCTCGTTGTCCCTCTCTCCCATCTCCTGTCACACTTTCTATTCCTTCTCACTCCTCTCTTTCACCTTCTACCTCTCTCCCCTTACTGCAGCGCGTCCCCCGCAGGTCACGCATACCCACGCTCTCCCTTAACCCTTGCCTTGATCCTCCCTGCTCCATCTCCCCCGCGGTAGCTCCGTTAGCTTCCCCTGTGGTTCCATCCGTCCTTTTGCCTGCTCCTCGCGTGGTGCCTGCGGCGCGGCGCTCCGCGCGCCTGGTGACGCTTCTGGTACACGTGTCCCCTCAGCCCACGGAGGACGCGCGTGCATACTCCACCCTGCCCTTGCTGGCCATTGCGCGGGCACGGGCCTTGCATGCATTCCCCTCCTCTTGGTTCCGTCCTCCTTCTGCGGTCTTCCCCTGCACCATGCGAGCCGTGTCTGTGTTGCAACCTGTGCGCGCGTATCCCCAGCTTACAGGGGGCACGCGCACAGACGCTTCTTATCAGCTTTCCCCTGTCTCCGCCTCCCAAGCTGTACAGGCCATTCCCCTGACTGCCCCTTCTGTCTCCTCCTCTTCTCCCCCTGACCTATCTCTAGCTTCTCACTCAGAAGCGTGTGTGAAGAGCTCCCAGGCATTTGGTAAGGAATCAGCTTTATTCTTTCTTTATTTTTTATATTTTGCTGTGGATCTGTGGGGGAGTATACTGTGAGTATACTGTGAGTTTTTAGAAGGGTTTGGGTGCTTTTTCAGGTTTAAAAACAGTTTTTGGTTTTCACCCAGAGGCTGCAGTGATTCAACCCAGCAAAGCTACACTGTGGCTGGCTGGAAACTGTATTCTCAACCCCTCTCATCTCACCTACCCCTGGTTGTTTATTTTCTTCAATTTTCACCTTTTTTTAAGCCTGATTTCCTTTTGTCATTTGCATTTTTGGGAGCTATGTGTCTTACTTTAAAACCTTCAATATTGTGGTGTGGTTTCTTGTAAGAGAGAGAGTTAAATAATAAAGGGAGAAAAAGAGAAGATTACAGCAGGTTTTTAATAAGCTGTTTTTCTTCCCCTCCCTGTGCAGAGATAGTTAATTGGTTCTTAAAGGGACAGTTTTCCTCTCTGCATCTCTCTCCCTAAGCACTATTTCCTCCCATTACTTAGAGGCTTATTTTATCATGCCTGGGGGGAATAGGACTTGTGCAGCAACGACGGCCACACCTGGACATCGGACTCCAAAAACAGGGGCCCCTGGGATCAATAACCACAGCCCGAGGCCTGGTACATCCAGTGCCCTGGCCACACCTCCCCTGGATCCTGTTGTCAGTTCAACCCCTGCAGTCCCAGTTCCAACATGGGCACAGGTGGCAGCTGCAGGCGTTGACCAAAGCAACAACAACGCTGCGGTCGCGCCCAGTGTGAGCAGGAAGCTTAGGGTGAGGTGCCCAATGTCACCTGGCCTTAACATGGAGATCTATGTGAGGGCTGTGGCAGACGTTGTGGGTCCCTCTGCTGTGGTGGCGGCCACCAAGATGTATGGGAGGGGCATTTTCTTCCTCCGTAAGCTGGCTGCCACCCACACCCTGGTGCAGAAAGGCATCAGTGTAGGGGAGACCTACATCCCCATAGAACCCATGGAGGGGTTAGGCACAAAAATCATCCTGTCCAATGTGCCCCCCTTCATCCCAGACAGCCTCATGCGCCCACGCCTGCAAGCTCTGGGAGATGTTAAATCTCCCATAACAAAAATTCCGCTGGGCTGCAGGGATAGAGCGCTGAGGCATGTGCTCTCTTTTAGGCGGCAGGTACAAGTGCTGCTGCCGGGGAGCACAGAATCGGTGGAGGGTTCTTTTGGGGTGCCCTATGAGGGCATAACATACACCGTGTACTATGGCACGGAGGGGGTAAGGTGCTATCTGTGCAAGGAGCTGGGGCACTCGCAGGAGTTGCCCCAAAGGGAACAAGGACCTATACCAACTCCTGCACCCGCCCCTCCCTCTGCCAAGACACCTGGTACCTCTGAACCTACCACGAGGGCCCAGGTCCCCCCTGGGACCACAGGAGATGTCACTGCCCCAACTCGGAAACTGACGTCTATACCTCTCCCCCAAAGAAAGAGGGAGAAGGAAAAGCCCTTGAGGGCCCAGGCCCCCCTTGGGACCGCAGAAGATGTCACTGCCCCAACTCAAACAGTGACATCTGAACCTCTCCCCCAAAAAAAGAGGGACAAGAAAAAAGTCACCCCACAACAGTCACACTCTGTTGTCGCTGTCCCCCCCCAAGAACACCTTACCCCCAATGTAAGCACCGTACAGGGTGCGGGGGAGCGGGAGGAAGCTCCTGATATGGAGGTAGCGGCACCCTCTTCTGGGGAATCACCCCCCAGGAAGAAGCCTTTTAAAACAAAAAACAAGAGGGTGATTGAGGAGGTCGAGGAGGGTGAACCGTATTATGTTCACCCTCGGATGTCTCTGAAGTGGAACGAAACCTCAGTTCCGCACAAGGTGGCTCCATCCGGTCCACTGGTTAGGATTAGCCAGTGTGAGCCGGATCTCTTAATTTTACAACCCCCCACCCTCGAAGATCTAGAGGGAATGCAGGAGGAGGTACCCGACGTCTCTGGGGTGGAAGGCCAAAGTGAACAACAACATAAGGCCTTGCCCCTAGATATAAACGTTGGGGAAAGGTCCAACACTCCTCCCAGTTGGAGAACATCCCCCGGGGACCTGTGTTTTGGTGAATCTGCTGCGCCAGACGCAGTTGTCTTCGGGGACTCGGAGGTCGGCCAGGATCCCTCTCCGGCTGTGCCGCCTTCGGGTTGCACACCTAAGGCTGAGCCCCGGTTTCTGTCACCGGAAGAAGGGGATGGGCTAGGGCTGACCCCGTGGTTGGGGGTTTGGAGGGTGGAGCGGGGAAGGTGGGTGTGGGTGAGGGTGTTTTAGCAAGCACTTCCTTTTGCATCAGGGAGATGCCAGATGTTAGCTCTCCTGGTGAAGAGTTTTGGTCGGGCACTTTGTTGGAGGCGACTGCTGGGCTGGACCCTCCCTATGAGGTACTTGCTAAAAAGTGCCCTCCCGCGATTAATGCGAATGCTCGTGGCATCCCGTTTGTTCGCATGGCGGTAGAGGAGACCAGGAGGGCACTGTGTGCCCTGTTGGCCCCCGAGGACACAAGGGAGACCGCTACCTCCGCCATACCGCCACCAGCTACCCCTGAACATCCCACCCCGGGGTTGGATGTGGAGGATATAGTGGACCCCCTCGTGGAAACACAGAGGAGGGGACCCACTCTAAGGCTGAGAAAGGCCCCCGCAGGGAAGGGTGGAGGTCTTCAGTTTTTCAGTCAAGAGGAGCTCGGGCAGTTGGAGCTCAGTGAGGAGTCCTTTGGCACTGCGGAGGCGGTGGACTCTTTGACCCCCATTATCCCTGCCCAGGAGCTAGATGGTTTCCTGGAGGATACCCTCTGCAAACACAGAACAACGAAGGTGCAGTTGGCCCTTGGAAGGTGGAAGGATGCCTCGGTCATTATCCACTCTCTCTTAGTATACATCAGGGCTAACCACAAGGCCAAAATCTCTGGGCCTATCCATCTTCGTGTCCTGAAATTTCATAAATTGATGCGAGACCACATAAAGGCTTCTCGGGGTGTAGCACCCTGTGCGCCTGTGGAAAGCAAAACTCTTGACTACCAATGGCTTTGAGCATCAGTACGCTTAACGTGAATGGCTGTAAGGACGGGTTTCGCAGGTTCCAGGTACTCTTCTTTTTACAGAAGGAAAGTATTCTGTGAGCTTCCTGCAGGAAACCCATACCACTCCAGAGGCTGAAGCCAGCTAGCATTTGGAGTGGCGAGGCAAGGTCTTTTTCAGCCACCTCACTTCGTCATTTAGTGGGGTGGTGACCCTGTTCTCTGAGTCCTTTCAACCAGAGCTGCTGCTTGCCAAAGCTGTTGTTCAAGGTTGCCTCTTGCATCTCAGGGTCCGGCACGAGGACTACACGTTTAATTTCCTGAGCGTGTATGCTCCTGCCACCAGACCCCTGAGAAGGCAGTTCTTCGTCAGAATATCTGAATACCTGAAGACAGTCGACGCGGATGAATATGTGGTGCTCGGGGGTGATTTTAACTGTACCCTCGAGGCTCGCAAAGACCGGAATGGTCCGGAGCCACACCCGTGTTCTGCATTGGCCTTGTGGGAGGTCATCACCCGCTACTCCTTGGTAGACATCTGGCGAGAACAACATCCTGAGGCATCCACTGAGTTCACCCATGTTAGGGTGTTTAGGGGTGAATGGATGTCCTGGTCCCGGATCGACAGGTTGTATATTTCCAGCCACAGCCTGTCAAGAGCCCAGTCCAGTGCCATTAGGCTGGCGCCGTTTTCGGACCACAATTGTGCGTCCGTGACGGTGACGCTGCTATCTGCAGCACCCTCGGCCGCATATTGGCACTTCAACAATACGTTGTTGGAGGACAAGGGGTTTGCGACATCGGTCTGAGACTTTTGGATGGCCTGGAGAGGTTGCAGGTCAGACTTTGCCACGTTAGAGCAGTGGTGGGACGTGGGCAAGGTTCATCTGCGCCTCGTGTGTCAGGAGTACACCAAAGGTGCCAGCGGGCGGCGCAATGCTGAGATCGAGGGAGAGGTGCTCGATCTCGAGAAGCGGCTGTCTGTGGCAGGAGACCAATACCTGCAGAGTATGTACATGGAGAGGAAGTGCGCTCTCCGGGACTTGGAAGATCGGAGAGCTCAGGGGGCGTATGTGCGATTCCGCAACCACTTCCTTCGGGAGATGGATCGTGGGTCGAGCCTCTTCTTCGCGCTGGAAAAAAAGAGGGGAAACCGTAAACATATCACCTGCTTGTTGGCAGAGGACGGTACATGGAGAGGATGTGCACTCTCCGGGACTTGGAAGATCGGAGAGCTCGGGGGCGTATGTGCGATTCCGCAACCACTTCCTTCGAGAGATGGATCGTGGGTCGAGCCTCTTCTACGCGCTGGAAAAAAAGAGGGGAAACCATAGACATATCACCTGCTTGTTAGCAGAGGACGGTACCCCTCTGACTGACCCGGAGAGCATCCGGGACAGAACCCGGAGATTCTATGTAAATCTTTTCTCTCGGGTGTCCATCCAGCCAGATAAATTCAGGGTCTTATGGGAGGGGCTTCCCATGGTCAGTGAGGATGGAAAGGAGCGGCTTGAGTTACCATTGACTCTGGCCGAGCTCTCTGAAGCCCTCAATCTCATGTCCCGCGGAAAAACGCTGGGGCTAGACGGGCTGACTGTGGAGTTCTTCCGGTTTTTCTGGGAGATGCTGGGACCTGATTTCGCGAGGTCCTAGCGGAAGCCCTGGAGACCGGTGAGATGCCCCTTTCGTGTCGGCGGGCAATACTGTCTCTGCTGCCGAAGAAGGGAGATCTCCGCCAGATCTCTAACTGGCGACCGGTCTCACTGCTCAGCACGGACTATAAGATCGTAGCCAAAGCGCTTTCGCTGAGGCTCAAGTCTGTGCTGGCAGAGGTGATTCACCCCGACCAGTCCTATACTGTCCCGGGCAGGAATATTCATGACATCTTTCTGGTCCGGGACCTGATGCACTACGCACAGAGGACTGGTCTATCACTCACCTTCCTGTCCCTAGATCAAGATATGGCATTTGACAGAGTGGATCACCGTTACCTTATGCAGACCCTGCAGGCATTTGGCTTCGGCCCACAATTTGTGGGCTTTCTCCAGATGCTGTACGCCTCTGCAGAGTGTCTGGTGAAGATCAACTGGTCAATGACGGCACCTTTTGTGTTTGGACGGGGAGTACGTCAAGGGTGCCCCCTGTCTGGGCAACTGTACGCGCTGGCCATTGAGCCCTTCCCCTGCCTACTGAGGAGGAGGCTCACCGGGCTTGTGCTGCGGGAGCCCGACATGCGGGTAGTCCTGTCGGCTTATGCCGATGACATGCTCCTCATGGCCCAGGACCTAGATGATCTAGAGCAGGCACAAGCGTGCCAAGAGGTCTAAACCATGGCCTCTTCTGCTCGGATCAACTGGTCCAAGTGCTCCGGCATTCTGATGGGTCCCTTACAGGTGGACTCCTTGCCCCCTGCGTTTTGGAATGTCTCGTGGGAGAGCGATACTCTCAAGTATCTGGGAGTCTACCTGTCTGCTGCGGAGGACCCGGCCCCGGAAAAATTCAGTGATCTTGAAGAACGGGTCATTGCTCGTCTGGGGTCATGGGTGTATCTGTCGAGAATGCTATCCCTCAGGGGAAGAACCCTGGTTATTAACCAGCTGGTGGCCAGTCAGATATGGCACCGGATGATAGCCATGGGTCCAACCCCCGAATTTATCAAAAAGATCGAGAGGAAGTTGATGGATTTCCTCTGGATGGGGAAGCATTGGGTCTCTGCGGGAGTTGTGTGTCTCCCCTTGGAGGAGGGTGGACAGGGAGTGGTGTGTGTCCGCTCCCAGTTACACACTTTCCGCCTTCAATACCTGCAGAGATACCTATTTGCTGTTCTGTCTCCGCAGTGGTGCCAGCTGGCGACCAGTTTCTTTCGCCAGCTGCGCAATATGAGGTATGATCGGCAACTGTTTATCATCAGGCCCGAGGGTTTAGGTAGAGACCTCTCGGTGCTGCCGACATACTACCGGGACTTACTTAAGGCCTGGAAACTGGTCTCCGCGACCAGGAAGGAACAGGCGGTGGGGGTTTATTTCCTCGCCGAGCCCCTGCTGTATAATCCGGCAGTGGGGGCTCATATGTTGGATTCACCTTCTAATAATAATAATAATGGCGCAGGTGACCAGAGTCGGGGATCTCCTGGACTTTGAGCGACAAGACTGGGTTAGGGCAGAGGTGCTCACGCCCCGTATGGGTCTGCGTACTGCCCGCGTCCCTCATCGTTTGATCCGGGAGATTAAAGATGCCATACACCCCGACTCACGCACCTTCATTGAGGGGGTATTGCAGACCGGAGAGCCTTGTCAACCTTTCAACCCTAGCTCTCCGGATCTTTGTGTGGAACCCAAACCACGGCAACCCCCTCGGGCTCCTCTTTCCCCCAACCTCAGCAGGTTGGTGGATATGTCCCCGGCATGTTTCTGCGGCATGCCAAAAAAGTCCTGTATTCTCTAGTGCTCCATATAGTGCATAACCTCGCCTTGTCACCCACACAGAAACTATCTGGAGGCGGTTATTCCCTGCAAATGAGGGCGAGAGACCCTGGTGGAGGGAACTTTATTCATCCTTGGTTCCCCGTCCCGCCGGTGATTTGAGTTGGAGTGTCCTCCATGGTGTACTGAGCACAGGAGAATACTTGGCACACTTCAGACTCCCCCACCACCTGTCCCTTCTGTGGCGAGCGGGAGTCCGTGTATCACATTTATTCGAGTTGCGCCAGACTGCAGCCCCTCTTTTCCTTCTTGAGGAGCCTTCTCCTGCGGTTCTGGCTACACTTCTCCCCTCATCTTTTTATTTTTGGGTGCCCAGTGTCCCGGAACAATAAGCCTAGGGATCTCCTGGTCAGCCTGCTCCTGGCATTGGCTAAGGTAGCCATTTCTAAAACCAAGAAGCAGTGTTTGTAGGGGGGGGTCCCAACAAACATCGTGGCCATGTTTCGGGCGCTGGTGCACTCCCGTATTAGGGCAGAGTACTCGTACGCCGAGTCTACTGGGACGGTTTCAGCGTTTGCCTCCCAGTGGGCGTTAGGCGGGGTGCTTTGCTCGGTATCCCCCATCAAGGGTTCTTTAGATTTAACCCTTCTGTTTTAAGTGCACTTCATCAGTGCACTTATGGGGTTCATTTAATTTTTGTTTGACTGGTTTATCTTTTGTTCTACTTGGCAACAAGTAGAATTGCTGTTTAACTGAATTGGCCGGCTTCACCGGCCAATCAGTTTCAAACCAGATCAAAATAGACCCACTTCTCTCTCTACTCCTCCCTTCTCTGTCATTGGTGCACCTTCCTTTATAATCCCTGTCTGTCCACATCTTCCTCGCTCTGCATAGTTCCTGTTTCCCTGTATGTACCTGACCTATTCTGTGCTCCCTCTGTGCTCCTGTTATTACCTGCTCCTGTGATACTTTGGATTTCCCTGGCTTTGACCCCTGCTGATCCTGGACTACTCTGCTCTCTGGTATCCCTTGAACTCTGCTACACGTATGACTTCGCTGACCTCTGGCTTCCTAGGACCTGGCTTGCCCTCTGACGATGCTACCCTCTGGATCCCTGGACATTGGCTAATGGACACGACTATTCTTACGGACACTCCCCAAGCATTGCAAGTATAATTTAACTACTCTTCCAACAGGCCCAGCAACGCTATACCACACTCCGGGCTTGCTCCCACTGCTGTGGGTGTGTGGTATCATACCGTTCCCCCTCAGTACTGGGGTCTAGCTAGGTCTGCGGGCATACAGGCGTGACAGGGTGTCAGTTCAGAGTCATCAGGGCAACCCCATTACTGAGGATGAAAGAACCCCAGATTCAGAGAGAGAGAGAAAAACACTGCATAGCACAGATCAACCAGGTATAAAATAGTTTAATCTAAGTAAAATATGCACTCACAATGTGTCAAATAAAATCGGGCATGTCACACTACAATAGTGTACAGAAGAGACCGTCACCACGCCTGCTCACCGTCCCGTGGCTCCCGATAGATTTCCATCTTCAGCCCCTGCTCCGTCGCATCACCGCAAGACTAGACGTCTGATGTCAGATCCGGTTACCCTCCGGTGTTAGCTTGGCTTCCCACAGTTCCTCTCCAAGCTGCTCCGTGTGATAGAATGACTCCCACTCTACGCGTTTCGCCACGCAGTAACATCGGCTTCATCAGGAGTCACTCCTTGCGGTGACGCAACGGAGCAGGGACTGGAGACAGAGGTCTATCGGGAGCCACGGGACGGTGCTGATGGTCTCTTCTGTGCACTATTGTAGTGTGACATGCCCGATTTTATTTGACACATTGTGAGTGCATATTATACATAGATTAAACTTTTGTATACCTGGTTGATCTGTGCTATGCAGTGTTTTCCTCTCTCTCTCTCTGCATCTGGAGTTCTTTCATCCTGAGTGCTCGGGCTGCCCTGATGACTCTGAACTGACACCCACCATGGATTGACTGCCATAGCATATAATGCTGTTTTAAATCTTACAGTCTGTAAGTAAACACTCTATACGAGCCAAGATTTGGAGCTTATTGCCAATTCTGCTAATTTCCGCTGCACTTAGATTTTCTGTGCTTTTGTGTTTTTCCTTTATGCTTCCCCTGGATTTCGTGTATCCATTACAACATTTGGGAAGAGTGAAGACTAATCCTACCAGAGGGTCTGAGCACAGGGTGACATCTCATCTTTTTTGTGTTACCCTATTGGGTTTATCACTATATCACATTTATGTGTAAAATATTTTCACCTTAAAAAATATTTTATTCGCCTTATTCAAAAATGTATTCACTTTATTTAAGTACCATTGTTATTTCACTATATTCACAGTGACCACCTGTTTAGTTGTTTTGCGCCGATTTATCACTTTATTATCAGTACCATTGGACAGTGAACTCTAACGTTGAATTATAACCTACTACAAACTCTTCAAATAATGAGATTACACAGCCTGGGGTTAAAAATGGAATTTACTTTTACCAATATGTTTCTTGTTTTTTTGCCACATATTCATTGTCATGTACTGCACCGACACACTTTATTCGAGCAAATACCCAGTATGTACCTGGCAGATACCTGGAATGCGCCGCTCCTCACCTCTGACAAGCCCCGTTGCGTTTGCCTTCCCAGCCAGGGTTCATGCCTGGCTGACGGGCGGCTAATCTGTTAAATGATAATGATAAGGATTTAATAGGCTGCAATGCTTCGCGTGTCTACCAGATGGCATAAATTCATGAATTGTAATGCAGTATATATATATATACTGTGCAGTATTGCAGCCAGTGGGAATAAAATGCTTCAATCCCTGCTTGGAAAATACCTCAATGCACTCGGGCAGAAAACAGTCACAAACCTCAATACACCCGAGTATACCCGAATTCGTGGGACTAGCCAAGCTCGAATAAAGTGTGTTGCCAGTGTAAGTATCAAAAATATAAATTACCTAAAAGAAACATTGGGAGAATTCGGTTTCGAAGGACGCCTGTTAAGAGCCATTCTTGCGCTATATGAAGGTCCGACAGCAAGGGTGTGACATCAGAGCTTCCCCCCAGATCAATTTAATATACAAAGCGGAACAAAACAGGGTTGCCCATTGTCCCCACTGCTGTTTTCCCTCTGTATCGAGCCCCTAGCTGCGCACATTAGACGTAGCCCAGACATAACAGGAATCTCAATTGATAACCAGATGCACAAAGCAGCCTTGTATGCAGATGACGTCATTTTAACGTTGTCAAAACCTCTCACATCCTTGCCCAGGATTTTTGGGATTTTAAGTAAATTTAACCAAATTTCGGGATTTAAAATCAATCAGACCAAATCGGAAGCCCTCAATATAAATTTACTCAAAGAGGTGGAAAAACTGATAGACATAAACTTTAACTTTAAATGGCAAGCCTCCACTATCACATATTTAGGGGTATACATCACAAGGGACAACAAAACATTATACAAAGTCAATTTTCTCAGGTTGATTAAGAGGTTGGGGGAGGATCTCAGGACATGGATGAAAGGTGGCATCTCATAGATTGGGAAGATACATAGCGTGAAAATGAATCTCCTCCCAAAGATGTTATATCTATGCCAGAGTCTACCTATACCTATAGTAAATGTGGACATCCTCTCCCTACAGTCACAAATTATGAAATTTATTTGAAATAAGAAAAACCCAAGAATTGCAAAGGGTATCTTGAAGAGGCCCACCATAAAAGGAGGACTAGCGGTACCTTGCTTGTTAGCTTACTACAAAGCGGCCCAATTAAGCCAAATTATCCAATGGCACAAGGACCCAAGCTTAAGGAGATGGGTAGAATTGAAGAAAAGCTGTTGGACACCAATTGAACTACACAATTTGATCTGGCTACCCAAGAAAGGATTATTCAGACTGGAAATGCCGCTCCAGACCATAGTCAATTCAATACGGGTATGGGAGGCCACTAAATACAGCTGTAATCTAATTTCCAAGGATTCACTTATGACACCAATCATCGGTAACCCAGAATTCGCTCCAGGGATGAATAGAAATAATTTGCTCGTTTGGATACAGTCGGGTATTACACGGCTTAATGACCTGGAGGGAAGAAAATATATAAAAACATTTGAACAAATTAAGTCCACCAAGGATAAACCAAACAAGGAATTCTTTAGATACCTCCAGATTTGAGATTTCTATAACAAAACCCCAATCAGACCTGTAAGAACGAATTTTGAGAAGCTGTGTTCTAGAGGAACGGACACAAGGAGACTAACATCTAGAATGTACAGGGAAGTGATCTGTCCTGAGACCCCTAATGAAACAAGACTTAGGGCTCTATGCA
Organism: Ascaphus truei; assembly: GCF_040206685.1. Classification (NCBI taxonomy): domain Eukaryota; kingdom Metazoa; phylum Chordata; class Amphibia; order Anura; family Ascaphidae; genus Ascaphus; species Ascaphus truei. The sequence continues at coordinate 5,484,535 of NC_134493.1, forward strand.
GTAAGCGTTGATAAGGGTTTTTTCGCCATTTTTTCGCCAAAATTGGGTTTGAGATTCAGTAAGCGCCGATAAGTGCTTGATTTCGCCAGGTTTCGTATCCGATAATTGTGTTATGGCCAGTCGACTGCCGATAAGCCGGTTTTCGGCACTTATCGCCACTTTGTTTATTCGGCTGTATTCAAGTAGCAAAATCAGCTTATCGGGGCTGATCGGCACTAAGAAATTGAGACTTCATGGCCAATTTCTCCCGCCAGTTGGAGAGGAGAACGATTGCTAAGGCTGCCAGAACGGCACTTAGAAAAAAAACCTCTTCTGTACATCAAAGGAGTCAATGGAGCGGGGACGTATAACATTATACTACTGTTTACGTTCTATTACTCACAATACAAATGTGTTTAGCATTACTGTACAGTGTGGGGGGCATTCACTGCATTGTGTCACACCTGACTGATTATTTGTATAACATAGAACTTTTATATGTTTTCATCATTTGCGTGTCACATTACTCATCATGTGATGATGTGTCAAGGGAAAAACCTATACTCAACTCTTAAAGGAGAACATCACATCATATCAAACATGTTAATGAAATGTGCGACAATTTATTATATGATGTTATCCATGTCACACATGTAACACATACACCGTATGTTCATGTTGCTTTACATTACACAATGCTTGTAATGTGTAACGCATGTTTAAACGTTCATGTACATCTTTCTTCTCATGTTTACATGTACTTTGGGTCCTCCCTATTTTCATGACGTCCGTTATTAGACAGTCAATCACATTGCATGTTTACATTGTAAACGTTGCATTGCAAGCACTTCATGCTAACTTATACACACATCTACAATAGTTACTCATTGTTACACCTTTCAAACTGATTCAATAGCAACTATCCTCATAACATAAATGTATGCATATGCACACGAGAATTCTTTGTTGTGAACATGTGACACTAACATGGCTAATTAGACATGTTGTAGCAAACTTTTTCTACGTCAATCTCAGGCTTTTTGTCTAATTACTTGACTGAGTGTTGCGTTCAGAAGTGTTACATGCCTTACACATTACACTAATAATTTACAATGAATGCTTGTACAAAGCTTAACGTTACATCATTGTGAAATATCATGATTGCCTGCTGAATACACAGAAAAAAGACTTCTTAGATCAAATGGAGACAGCTTGGGAGCCAAGTACTTTAATATGTTAATGTAACACGTTGCATTTTACTATGTCACCTGACATCATCACATACCTATTTAAAGGACGCCCATTACCTGCTCATTCACAGCTACTGATTTCAAAATGTTGCGATTGTTTAGGAGACGTCGGAACATTCTTTTGCATGACTGGCTTGCTGATGAAGAGAATGACATAGGGCAAGGGAGGGACAGAGCCAGGGACAGTGACAGGGACAGGCACGCGGATACGACAGGGACAGGGAGAGGGACAGGGCGAGGGACAGGTAGAGGGATAGGAGATCAGAGGAGAAGACAGAGGAGACAAGTTGTGCCTCGTCCACGTGTGTACAGGGAGAGAACCCTGTTAGATGGGATGAGTGAGGAAGAGATAGTAAGTCGCTATCGTTTGAGTTCAGCAGCAATCTTATCTCTTTATGAAGAGATAAGGGGAGATTTAGATTTTTTGACAGCCAGAGGTCGTGCAGTCCCTGGGCTTGTTAAAATGCTGTGCTCATTACATTATCTTGCTTCCGCGTCATTCCAGACAACTGTGGGCATAGTGGGCGGGGTCTCGCAATCTACATTCTCGCGGGCCTTTACCCAGTTTCTCTATGCACTCAATAGACGCGCTAGGAATTATATTCATTTTCCTACAGAGGCGACAGAGTGGCTGGAAGTCAGGAATGGCTTTTATAACATAGCAGGGATACCATGTGTGCTGGGTGCAATCGATTGCACACATGTTGCTTTGATTCCACTTAGTCAGAGTGAGCATGTTTACCGCAACCGTAAGCACTACCATTCACTGAATGTACAGGTGGTATGTGATGCCACGATGAGGATAATGCATGTGGTACCCAAATTCCCTGGTTCCAGTCACGATTCCTTATCCTGAGGAACTCTTCAGTATTCCATGCTTTCGAAGAAGGCCATTTTGGACATGGTTGGCTGCTGGGTGAGTACATATTTGGATGTTGTAACACAAAACACATTTTTGTTTAGGAATGATTTCATTTTAGAATGTTATCACTAATCTAAGCTTATGTGTGCTCCATTGATTATAGGTGACTCGGGATACGGAATTAGGCCGTGGCTCTTGACTCCGGTGCTAAACCCTCAAACTGAAGCAGAGGAGAGGTACAATGCAGCCCATATATCTACGCGATCTGTTATAGAGAGGACATTTGGCCTACTCAAGACCAGATTTAGGTGTCTCGACAGAACTGGTGGGGCTCTTCAATACAATCCACAAAAAGTGTCTGATATTATCCTTGCCTGTTGCATTTTGCACAATGTGGCACTCAGACATAATGTACAATCAGACATAGGTGAGCCTTTGGTAGAGGAGCATCCCACCCATGTAGCTGCTGAAAATGAACAAACAGCCAGTGGTGGTCAGACACGCCAGAATCTCATAAATTCGTTTTTTTCTTGTAAGTAAAAACATATATGTTCCTAGTACTACTTTTATATATTAATTATGTTATATTAACACTATTTTTTTTTACATAACCTTCTGTTAGGACACAGATGAATATGGGTTGCACACCTTTCTCTTCTCTGCTGTGTGCACAAAGGCATGTGGCACCGGTATGTTATTTTTGCACAGGTTATATAATCGTTCTTCGATTGTAAATTAGTTGTGTGTATGTGAATACAACTGGTGTAACAAATGAGTAATTTTTTAGCATTGTGTTGTTGATTATGCAAACACAATACACATAGTATGGCCATAGTCATTCATTCTTGCAGTATGGTTACATACAATGTTATTGTTACAGTGTAACATGCGCATCCATATGATGTGTACACCAGGCTGATTTCATTTTTAATGTGATAAAATATACATGGTGTTTCACATTTAACACCAAATACACACTTTGCTGTGTTGCTTACGTTAGTGAAGATGTCATGTCAATATATGCAATTTATATATTGTTCCATTGTATTATAGGTATATCTCCTCTATGACTGATCATGGTATGTATATTAACTGACATCTGTCATAAGATGTGCCTACCTCAATATACGTATAATTATACGATGTAAAAACCCAACATATTGGTAAACGTGAAATCTTACATACATGTAGTTTCTGTATCATGTACATGCGTTTAGCTACTATTGAGGTTTCATGTGCATTGTATTAGAAAATGATTAGTGCCATTACATCACATTTAATGTATGTTCCCTTAAAAATTCCATTAATCTAATATAGAGGTGGGTGGAGAGAAGGGGATAAATGCTGATAGTTTTTTCCTTACGGGAGGTGATTAATCACGGATGCAATTGAGTGATCATAACACTCCATGCATGAATGCCTGTAATCACACCAATGCTTTGTACATCTTATATGTTGCAATGTATGTGATTAGTAATGCTATAAATTATTTTTAAACATTACTTTAACATTGTCACATGTGTATGTATAAGCCACACATGTGTGTTGATGTGACCTACATGTAACAAGTGTCAAACTGTTAACACAAACCCAATTGTGTCACAAATTTAAGTGTAATTTTGCATAATTCATTTCACACAATGACAATGTTGTTAATATAGTTGGAATGTCATTGACGTCACTTCATCATTATTATGACGATCATTTACAAGTATTCTCATTTATAAACGTCAATCACGTGCACATTTGCATAGGCACACTTTTTAAGACAACTGTTTGTGTCTGTATCAATTTGTGTATGATGCATGTATAACACCGTCAAATGATAACATCAGGTTTATTATGGTAGCTTATATCATCATATTCACTTTACTATGTATGTGTTGAACGTTTAATAAACACAGAAAAGTATAGTTAGTTTGGTACATGAAATATACACATAAACGTAATTGTTTACATGATGTTGACCTAATATTCATAACATCATGCATTGTAGTTGACCACTACATCTTGCCAATAACATTATTTACAACAGTCCCAAACCATTTTAACAACATTCCCATGTTACAAGCGAATTTGTACATGAAATGGCTAGTTGGTTGTAAGTCTCCTTTACATAGTTTCTACAGTCATACGTTCCATTAGACAATATGCTACACAAATGTGTTTGCAGAGTGGGAATGGTTATTATATATAAAACAGACCGTGGCATATAATGTTAGTACGAAATTAAGAACACACATTAAATTTTCTAACTGCACTGTTTAGCAACATCATTATGTTAATTAAGTGCTTATGCAATATTGGCATAATTGGATCACATTTTGTATTGTTTGTTAATATGCGCTGCAAGCAATATAAAAATAGTTCCATATGTAGTATATTAGTCGTTCGCTCCTCCTCACAATCATCTCATATAACGTTAGACTCTTCTGAAATCATACATTGATCCCATTGAATCTTCCCCGACATCTCTGAAATACAGCAAACACATGATGGTCAAAGATGGCACCTTAATATATGTGTAGCCGTGACAACGCGTTACACATCTCTATATGATTGTGTATATCCACGCGTTATTCACTTATATGTTAGAAGTACAAGGTTACAAGTAAACATCATTATGTATCCTTTTGTTAATTGCATTGCACGCATAACTATGTATATGATCTTTCCGTTGCCTGTATACATAATAATGTGCGCGCACATCTTACTGTGCGCACGCACTTCACGATTGGGTCGACAAAGTGTTAGCGCATGCGCTAAACAATGCGTACATTGTGCGTTCAATACATGTTGTAACTACCATTAACCATATAATATTTATTTCAAATCCAATGAAGGCGAAACTACATTCGTTCTAAACGCATACTTCTATAATGTTTTTAAACAGACGTGTGTGGACGGAAACAACGGCCGATCACCCAATGAGCGAATCCAATACGTGTGACGTCATGTTAAGGCAGCGTGAAGTGCACGCAAACACTCCTCCCACAGAATTAACATTGGGCTAACGCACAGTGCACGCCCACAAACACAGATGCGCGCGCATGACACATTCCAGTGACCGTAACTATAACAAACCGACACAGCCAATAGGCTTTGACGCGCACACGTCGGTTGGGGGCGGGGCTTACATCCGTAATCCTTTATAAGGACGCCTTGGCACATGACAAGGTCCCACGTCATATGTGGCCGACCCGTTTTTTTTTTAGATGTTGCATGATAAAGAAACAGGTGTGTGTTACAGTTATGGTAACATGTTGCTATTATATGTTTTAAGAGATATGAAAGTAGGTATATTTATTCCGTTACCAATGTGTACTAATCTTTCTGGTTCAAGTATATTGTAATAGGAAACAATGTGTTTGTGAACACTACATGTTATGCAGTCTGCAATGTTACGCTGTATCCACGCATTTAAAGTTAAAATGGTGGATATAATTTTTTTTAAACTTTTAACGGTGAGTCAACGCATAACGATTGTTATATTTACCATTCTTGTAGAAGTAACACTTCGTCTGGCTGCAACTGGTCGCTCCAGAAAGACAATGCATTTGCATCCATGGTTGAGCAAACCGCTGAATCCTGTAGGACACACATCTCCATGAGGCGCTCATAGGAATCGGCACTGCCTTCTTCAAACAATTGGTCCGGAGGTACGTACATTTCTTCGTGTAGCCATTCGAATGCGTTTGCAGCAGAAAGGCTTGGTAAAACATCATAGTAGTTATGTTCTTGTAGCATGTGTGTTTCAGGAATGGAGGGTGCAGATATTGCAGCAGGTATCGATTCACACGGAACAGTAGTAGCGGATCTATTGCTATTGTTATTAGGAATAAATATGCTATTTATCAGAAGATATGTGCCATGTTCCATGGTGATTTTAAATTGCGGTGCAATCTGCCAAAATCCATACCTTTCATGTAGGTTATCCTGCACACGTTCAAAACATTCATTTGTTGATAAAGTGAATCTTACAGAGGATTTAAAATTTCCAGCGCGGCCCGGGTCTTGGTAATAAGGATATTTTCTTCTGATCAAATCATAGATCTGGCCCACGTTTGCTTTGTTTTCTTCAGTTGATATGATAGCCTCCGCAATCATTACTTTATACGCTTTGTGTGGATGGCTGTTGAGAATTATATCCTCAGCCATTGCAGCATCTCAAGTAATGTGAGTGGAGTTCTAGGTTCTCTCTTGAGAATGTGAAACTATTTAAATTTGATCTTTTTTGTGGGTTTGTAGTCAAGGTCAGCAGAAAAGTTACATGTTTCACTTCTTTTTGCAACCACCAATTCGATTGTGTAGAAATAATTGGCAGACATTTGTGGGTTCTGATTGCCATTTCAATGTGAAAGTCAAATTAAGGTTTCTTTATCTACATTCTCAAAACAAGTGTCGGATTTTAATTAAAAAACAATGTGGGTGAGGAAATAAACAGTGTTGGCATTATGAAAATCGTGCTTACACAGACATATAATGAGATATACACACACACACACACCTGCTAATGTTTTTGTCTCTCTTTTTGCAACATTTCACTGTGTATCTTTCTGTGTGGTTAATCCCTGTCTGTGTCACAGAGTTTAACTATGTGTGTATATGTAGATATATATATATATATAGATATATATATATATATATATATATATATATATATATATATATATATCTATATATATATATATATATATCTATATATATATATATATATATATATATATCTATATATATATATATATATATATATATATATATATATATCATAAACACATATACATATGTATATTGTACAATATATATATATGTCTCTAAAACCAATCTTTAAATATGTGTGTATATTACTCTATTTAAGGGCTTATATGTAAACAGGGTTTTTTTATATTGCTCAGACTTATTTAAAAGGTTTATATATTACAGGGTTAGTATGGTTGAGGGCCTATTATAGTCAGCTGTGTCCAATTTAGATTTACCATCAAACAAGGCCTTTTCTGAGTTTAGAAGGCCTGTAGTGTTAGTACATATAATATATCTATTGAATCCAGTTGTACACTGAACATATTGATGGCAGTAAGTAGGCCTTGTATGAAACCTATTTAAATGGTGTTCAAGATGAGTGAATTATGTGATTAATAATAATTTTAGGTCCATAGTGTTATAGGCTCAGATTATGTATAATTCACTAACATTAGGCCTGTATTATTATAATACTGTGTTTTCACAAGGAAGCATCAAGTCTATGTTGTGAGAATCAATCTATACGAGTTTAGATAGTTAAACTAATATATATATATATATATATATATATATATATATATATATATATATATATATATATATATATATATATATGAAACACACAATTGAAAAGGACAAAGACAACCCCCTTAGTAGCACTCTAAATTACACCATAAACAATCTACAAAAAAAAGATTAAGCTTAAAAAACCAAATGCTCTGCCGAGTCAGAAAAATGAACAAGATTTTATTGAAAATACAGCAAGACACACTAACTTAAAAACATAAACATACTAATGACAGCCAAAAAAAAATTATATATAGAATAATACTACTAATCAAGGAATGCTATGTGTGAAACAAAAAAGCTAGAATGTGTCTAAATCAAAATATATTAATAAATATGTAATGACACCAAAAAAGCTTAATGTAACAAAAAAGTATAAAGACAATACAAAAATGTATGTATACCTGCTGGCATAAATGCCTGATTGCAAGATGTAAAATGTAAATCACGGCATTGGGAAAAGTATGTAATCAATAGCCCAGCATATAGCCAGGGAAAATAATATATCGCCAAGGGAAAAGGAGGAAAAAACACACAGGGAAAAAAGATATAAAAAAATAATCATACCCTGAACAGCAATTCCCAAAAATATAAACAATGAATACTGATGCAGGAAGAAAATATAACTGTAATAGACATATGAGCAAACAGAATCAATAAGTATGGAAAACACCGCAGTGCAAAGCACTGCAAGGACAGATAATGCCAAAACAGCAAGGAGAGGTAATACTCAGCTGCAGCTTAATTGCGTGAGGCATGTGTCCATATAGTTGGAGTGGATGTATTCCAGTGCTTGCTCATAGCGAAATAGGAAAAGTCCATAATGCTGCAGCAGGTCCTTTTAGAGTCAAACCGAATAAAGATCACATAAAGGCTGTCTAGTAGTGAACACTCAACGCGTTTCACCCGTCGGTGGGCTTCTTCCCGGAGTGGTAAAACTCAAGTGAAGGCATGCTAGTTTTTATAGGAGTAAAAGTAATCAGTTGCAGCACTGCTCAAAGTTCCCCGGCCAATTGGAGATTCAGGCTTGGATTAGTTGCGTAACGCGCACCAGTGCAGGCAATGATATAATTACTTCAGGCAACAACAGTATCAGCCGGTATGCTTGCTATGGTGCGCATGCGCATCACCACCTTCTAATCTACAGCCGAGATCCCAGCCGCCAAACATATGAATATACAAACGTGATACACAAAATTACAGATAGTAGGCAAAGGAAATCCCTTAAGAATTACTTATGCAAATGCATATATGTTAATCATCTGCACCGCTACTCATCACAGTCTCAGTGATGCCTATAGTGTCATAATACCAGCGTTAGCTATGATTAAAGTTTTTAAAGACATATGCTAACTAAAACAGCCATAGCATAATACAATAACAGTGCATCTGGATGAAGGGAGTCCCCATCACTGTTGTGACTCTGAAGCAGAAGTTGTGCTGGATCAGATGCCATTGAATGATGTATTAAGTGATGTCATCAGGCCATCACATCAGGGACTGGAGCAGTTATGGATATCAATTCATATATTTATGTACTGACGAGAGAGAGACATACATTTTAGAGAGGTAGAGCTATAGTATACAGAGTACTAATATTTAGTGCAAGAAAAAATGGGATGAATGAAAGAGTAGATGATCACACTATATCATTAAAAATAATTAGTGGGTTTAAATTTAAAAGAATAAATAGTAAAACAGAGAGGAAACGAAATAGTATATATATACACATATTATTACAAAGGGGGGGCACATCTCAGCAAACATATAAAACATATAAAAATTCAGGGGTCCCTAACGCTAATATAAATTCTTAATAACCTGTGTAATAATATTTAGGCACTGCACCGTGTATGATTTTCACTGGATGTGCTAAAACTGAGCTTTGTCTGTGTTTTATGTGCTGTCTCTGGTTTTAAATATATATTGCCATGCTCAGTAGCACTCCTCTGTGACATTCATATGCTTATATATATGTTGTGGTTATTTTGGGGGTTCAATAGGAGCTTGTTAGGTGTCAAGTATATTTTACAATTGTGTTTCAGCTAGTCCTGGCTGATTGGAGGTTGGCAACCTCCTACTTAATTTAAGCTCACCCCCTCCCACATTTAAATGGTTAAGGGCTCACTCCATAGCATCTTCCACACAGGGGAACTTGTTTGCTTGCAGGATGGTTGTGACATCTCTAATACAGAGTGCCTTTCCTGGTAATGTACAGGTTAATAAAGGCTTCATACAGAACACCTACAAGCTCAAATTGAACCCCCAAAATACCCACAACATATATATAAGCATATAAGTTTCACAGAGGAGTGCTACTGAGCATGGCAATTTATATTTAAAACCAGAGACATAACATAAAACACAGTGTAGGGACCCTTGAACGTGGTCTGCCGTGAAGTTTGGCTCAAGGGCTTACAACAATTTGGCCAAAATGTTAAACTAAAAGACCATTTTATTTATTAGTTATTTATACATGTATATTTAGGCACTGTACCGTATATAAGTTTTTCTGGGTGTGCACTGAGCTTTGTCTGAGTTTTATGTTATGTCTCTGGTTTTAAATAATAAAGGCTTCAATCAGACTTAGAACTTTGCAACTAATATTGACAGATTTACTATAAATCATTCTTCCTGTTATTACACAGGTTATTAAGAATTTATATTAGCGTTAGGGACCCCTGAATTGTGGTCTGCCGTGACGTTGGCTCAGGGGCTTACAACAATTTTGGCCAAAAATGTCAAACTAAAAGACCATTTACTTATTAGATATTTATACATATATATTTAGGCACTGTACCGTGTATGATTTTCACTGGATGTGCTAAAACTGAGCTTTGTCTGTGTTTTATGTGCTGTCTCTGGTTTTAAATATATATTGCCATGCTCAGTAGCACTCTTCTGTGACATTCATATGCTTATATATATGTTGTGGTTATTTTGGGGGTTCAATAGGAGCTTGTTAGGTGTCCAGTATATTTTACAATTGTGTTTCAGCTAGTCCTGGCTGATTGGAGGTTGGCAACCTCCTACTTAATTTAAGCTCACCCCCTCCCACATTTAAATGGTTAAGGGCTCACTCCATAGCATCTTCCACACAGGGGAACTTGTTTGCTTGCAGGATGGTTGTGACATCTCTAATACAGTGTGCCTTTCCTGGTAATGTACAGGTTAATAAAGGCTTCAATCAGACTTAGAACTTTGCAACTAATATTGACAGATTTACTATAAATCATTCTTCGTGTTATTACACAGGTTATTAAGAATTTATATTAGCGTTAGGGACCCCTGAATTGTGGTCTGCCGTGACGTTGGCTCAGGGGCTTACAACAATTTTGGCCAAAAATGTCAAACTAAAAGACCATTTACTTATTAGATATTTATACATATATATTTAGGCACTGTACCGTGTATGATTTTCACTGGATGTGCTAAAACTGAGCTTTGTCTGTGTTTTATGTGCTGTCTCTGGTTATAAATATATATTGCCATGCTCAGTAGCACTCCTCTGTGACATTCATATGCTTATATATATGTTGTGGTTATTTTGGGGGTTCAATAGGAGCTTGTTAGGTGTCCAGTATATTTTACTAAATATTAGTACTCTGTATACTATAGCTCTACCTCTCTAACATGTATGTCTCTCTCGTCAGTACATAAATATATGAATTGATATCCATAACTGCTCCAGTCCCTGATGTGATGGCCTGATGACATCACTTAATACATCATTCAATGGCATCTGATCCAGCACAACTTCTGCTTCAGAGTCACAACAGTGATGGGGACTCCCTTCATCCAGATGCACTGTTATTGTATTATGCTATGGCTGTTTTAGTTAGCATATGTCTTTAAAAACTTTAATCATAGCTAACGCTGGTATTATGACACTATAGGCATCACTGAGACTGTGATGAGTAGCGGTGCAGATGATTAACATATATGCATTTGCATAAGTAATTCTTAAGGGATTTCCTTTGCCTACTATCTGTAATTTTGTGTATCACGTTTGTATATTCATATGTTTGGCGGCTGGGATCTCGGCTGTAGATTAGAAGGTGGTGATGCGCATGCGCACCATAGCAAGCATACCGGCTGATACTGTTGTTGCCTGAAGTAATTATATCATTGCCTGCACTGGTGCGCGTTACGCAACTAATCCAAGCCTGAATCTCCAATTGGCCGGGGAACTTTGAGCAGTGCTGCAACTGATTACTTTTACTCCTATAAAAACTAGCATGCCTTCACTTGAGTTTTACCACTCCGGGAAGAAGCCCACCGACGGGTGAAACGCGTTGAGTGTTCACTACTAGACAGCCTTTATGTGATCTTTATTCGGTTTGACTCTAAAAGGACCTGCTGCAGCATTATGGACTTTTCCTATTTCGCTATGAGCAAGCACTGGAATACATCCACTCCAACTATATGGACACATGCCTCACGCAATTAAGCTGCAGCTGAGTATTACCTCTCCTTGCTGTTTTGGCATTATCTGTCCTTGCAGTGCTTTGCACTGCGGTGTTTTCCATACTTAATGATTCTGTTTGCTCATATGTCTATTACAGTTATATTTTCTTGCTGCATCAGTATTCATTGTTTATATTTTTGGGAATTGCTGTTCAGGGTATGATTATTTTTTTATATCTTTTTTCCCTATGTGTTTTTTCCTCCTTTTCCCTTGGCGATATATTATTTTCCCTGGCTATATACTGGGCTATTGATTACATACTTTTCCCAATGCCGTGATTTACATTTTACATCTTGCAATCAGGCATTTATGCCAGCAGGGATACATACATTTTTGTATTGTCTTTATACTTTTTTGTTACATTAAGCTTTTCTGGTGTCATTACATATTTATTAATTTATTTTGATTTAGACACATTCTAGCTTTTTTGTTTCACACATAGCATTCCTTGATTAGTAGTCTTTTTCTATATATAAAAATTTTTTTGGCTGTCATTAGTATGTTTATGTTTTTAAGTTAGTGTGTCTTGCTGTATTTTCAATAAAATCTTGTTCATTTTTCTGACTCGGCAGAGCATTTGGTTCTTTAAGCTTAATCTTTTTTTGTAGATTGTTTATGGTGTAATTTAGAGTGCTACTAAGGGGATTGTCTTTGTCCTTTTCAATTGTGTGTTTCATATTTTTCATTATCCCCTAGCACCATCAGGTTTCCTTCTTTATATTTTCTTTAAGCTGATTTCATTTGGGGTTTATATTTTATTTTACCCTAATAGTCAGTATAAAGTTAAGGGCTTGAGTTAACCATATATATTATGCGTTGAGCAACTTTTTTGTGTGTTATATATATATATATATAGATGATCTCATCCCAGCCTCTGTTTAAAAGCTGTGTTTAAAACAGCATGCAGTGGCTTGAGGATTGGCTTGTGTAATACGAGCTTGAGACAAAAGGTGGCACTGAGTGCTCATTTGCATGTCATTTCCCAGAATCCCTTGCTGCAGTGGAAGCGCTGTATGCTGGGTGACAATGGGGAAAGACAGGGTTGCAGACCTGTCTAAGACATGCAAATGAACATACAGTAATATTTACAGTTGCTTTATGCTTTACTGTGGAGGGTTTTTGTCACTTTTTTTACCCACCATAACCTTAATGACAGTGGTATATATATATATATATATATATATATATATATATATATATATATATATATATATATTATTTAAATATATATATAGATATATATTTATACACTGTCTGTGTGTACATATATCCATACATACTACATACTGTCGCGGCCAAGTTTATTTGAGCATTTGCCCAGTCTCGGCCGCGACAGTAACAGGGCGCGCACCGGGGTGTCCCGGGCACGCGCCGAAGCCCTCGGAGGAGCGCCCTCCGATCGGGGCTTCCCCCTCCCCTCTCCGTGTCCGCCGGGTCCCCCGGAACCCCCCACCGCCGTCCCCCACGGGGAGCCCTGGGCACGCGTGCAGGGGGCGCAGGCAGCCGATGACGCGTGACCGCGCATCAGTGACGCGCGGCACGCCGAGGGGATGCGGCTAGCAAGCCGGGACATCTCCCGGCTTGCGGAACTAGCCGCACTCGAATAAAACGTGCCGCCTCTGTATATATTACTAAACATTCACAGATATGTTCTTCAAACCAGTACTCATACATGATGAAAGGCCAACATTAAGAAGGTTCAAGCAAGGTGATGTTAAGTAATATTTTACACTTAATCCTGCTCTACACGGACAATTAAGATGTTAGCAGTTAAATAGATGTTTGATTTAACAAAACACAGAACCCCAGCAAGCTCTTTTTGGAAACCCCTGAGCCCCCACAAAATATATATATGTATATGTGTCAAAATGGAGTGCTATTGAGCGTGGCATATTTATACAACAGACGACAGAGAAACCCAATGCTACATCCAACATGACAGAAATACACAGTAAAATACTTATATATTCTCTTGAAATAGGGCCATTTAGTTTAACCCTTTGGCCAAAGCGTTGTAAGCTTGTGAGCCACGTCAAGGCAGACACCAGTTCGCAAGTCCTAACACTACCAGATAGAATACTAATATACCTCTATTAAGGTTAATCCTGCTCTACACGGACAATTAAGATGTTAGCAGTTAAATAGATGTTTGATTTAAGTTGCATGTGAATAATATTAACATGCAATGACTACCTAAAATACCTATCAAACACACCCAAATACAATGTTTTGCAGCTAAGTGAATGGCAGCTTCTCAAAACATAGCAACTGGGTAATGTTGGACCATTACTGAACAGATGGTTAATACATACATATTAATTACATAATTCATTCATTAGGACTGTTAACATTTCCAAACCTTCACGTGTACAACAACATACTTGAATGTTTGGAAACAACAGGTCTTCATCATACATACAATATTCATTAGATAATCTCAAGTCAACAAAACAAGGCCAGATACAGATTTACTTAATTATAACATTTATTCATTTTTTTCCTTTTGAGACCGAGTCACAGGCCTGCTTGTTGTCTCTTGGATTTTTCATTTCCGTTTGGCTACAACTTTAAGCACAACAGAGCCAGTTTGAGTGGTCAGTGGCACTTCAGGGGCAGGGCTTGTGGCCAGTGACTGTTCATGGGCAGGGCTTGTGGCCAGTGACTGTTCACGGGCAGGGCTTGTGGCCAGTGACTGTTCACGGGCAGGGCTTGTGGCCAGTGACTGTTCACGGGCAGGACTTGTGGCCAGTGACACTTGTGAACAAGTTGGTACACAGTGCACAACTGATGCTTGCTCCGTTTCATGTTTGTTTTGTTTTTTGTGTCCAAAAACTGGTCAGTAGTAACTGCTTGTGCATTTTTCTTTTTGGTGCCTCCTTTGTAGGTGTCAGCTCCAGATTTTCTACAGATGGCAGCGGTAGGATGTTGACAGGAACATGCACAGAACTTTCAGCTACTTTACCGGTAACATCCCGACCTGGGGAATGAAGATCAGATGCATGGGGTGAAAAAGTAGCAGCATGTAAAGATCCTTCCTCTCATGGTGTAAGCTGAATTGATGTGCTGCTGTAGTCATTCTCAAGTGATTAGCTTGGGTTAGCTGAACAACTACTGCTTCTAATGTGGTGTTTATTTTTTGCATTTGTTTAGGCACTTGAATGAAGACTCTGTGGAGATGTGACAATACTGATATCGATTCTTCCTGCAGTGATATCATCCTTTCGTGCAGTGACATCAGATCTGAATGGCGACGATTTTCTGCTTCAACATTTTTTTCTTCAGACGCTACTATTGCAGCGTATGTGTTACTTGCTGGAGGAATTGCCTGTGTAACTCTTTGAATGGCAACCTCTTTATGGTCACTTGAATGCATTTCTGTGTCTTTGGCGGCATCATCATCATCATCATCATCATCATCATCATCATCATCATCATCATCATCATCTGCTAAAAATAAATGTACACATAATGAAATGCCATGTTAATCTCAGCTGTTTTACTATGTAATTATACACTGTGATAACTAACACCTAACATGTTTCCATACGTTTTATAACGTCACATTAAAATTTACCTTGACTTACGAATTCTGTTTGGACTCAGTGTGAAACAAGAATGAATGAAAAGTTGTTCAAAACTCACAACTCCTGCATGATACTTAACATCACAAACACAATACATGGTCTCTTAAAAAACTTCATTTTCACTGACAGTAAGTAATCCTATTTAAATAACATGTGCAAAATAAATAATGAACATGACAACATAACATATAGAAGTGAACATATTATATGGCCTGCAGCTCATACACTCTATTTCCAGGTGCGATGAGCTGCATGACCCAGGTGAAGACACTATTTCCATCTCAGGTGACACATGTCCTCCAGGAGCAACTATATACAACAATAACATCAGTTGTTAATTGACATGTGTAAATATTGAACATAGAGTTACTGTATGTTGAGTATTTATGGCTAACTAACAGCATCAGTTCCTGAACTGAAAATGTGTGTGGCAAAGTGAACATAAATAGTTGTAATATCAATGTACATGCCAATGTACTTAGGACTTTTGAGTTCAGTAACATACAGCAGCGGCAGCTTTTATTCGAGTAAAAGCCGCCGGCTGCATGCGTCTGGGAAGCGGGTAGCCGCGGCGCGTGGCGGCGCACTGTGACGTCACAGTAACATGCGCGCCCGGCTTCCCCGTCTTCCCCGGCTTCCGCAGGCTTCCCCGACACCCCTGGAGATCAAATTAAGGTAAGCGGGGGTGCGGGGAAGCAGAGGGGCAGAGCAGGAGCCGGGTACGGGGTCGGGAAGGGAGGAAAATTGCGCGCGAAGTGGAGGGGGGGTGCGTGGGGGAAACGCGGCGGCGCGCGGTTGTTACTGGCGGCAGCTGGGGTAGATCCCGGCTTGCCGGCGGCATTCAGTGCAATAAAAGATGTCGCTACTGTACAACATACTACTGTATGTTTATGCTGTAATGCGTTAGGATAATATTATTAATATTGGACATACACTGCATATGTTGTGTAGTCATATCACAATAATAATGTACATAACTATCATGAGATGAACTTTCACAATGCTTATCATTAAGAAGGTCATATTGGAAAAGTAATAGTTTTTGTTAGAGGATATGTGTGGAACATTAATAGAAGCTGTTGCACGCCTGAATGTGGCTGCCACTCAACAACACAACACATGCAGTGTGTCGCTCACAGATGCTACGTGTGTGATAATGTGGTGTTGATATCAGTTGAACTATAGATCTGAGTGAACGAATGTGTGACGTACGGTTTCATACCTAATGGTTTGTTGGGTGAATTAGTACCTAGAGTTAACCTTTCAAATGACTGTGATTACCTTCTGTTTTGCTAGTCAGGTTGTAAAAATGGTAGTCCCTCCCCCAAAAACAGTAATCACCCAGACCTTTCAATTACTTCAAGCAGGTGAAAATGGTGTCAACAAAGTTGACCGTAACATGACCCTGTTATTTGGCTGTGTGCTGAACCCCACCCCCTGTGTTGACGTGTATGCTGTGATGACATATTAATTGCAGCTGGTTTAACACAATGGTAGATGAGCAAAATAGTAGTCTGAAGTGTGCAAGCTATGAACACAATGACATAACATATGCTACGTGTGCCTCATTATGCTGTCTGTATATGACATGAAGAAAAAAAGGACCTTTTAATAAACCAAAACACATTTGTTAGTGCAAGTGATGTTTGTTGGCCGTTGCATGCAATATATTTGATGCATGATTTGAAGAGGCAGTAATGTCGTGTTTGTAGGAGTTAAATAAATAAAATACACATTAATATTATATATATGTATGTTCTGCACCAGTACCTAGTAATATTTTCTCATTAGCATGTCTTACACATGTGTGCTACCCTGTTGTTCCCCATCTTCGCCCACCATAAATTGCTTCCACTGCAGCAAAGGATTGTGGGAAATGACATGCAAATGAGCATGCAATGCCACGTGGTATATTATTTACTGCTTTTAGTAGGACTACAACATATATGTATATTTTGATATATATATATATAGAGACACAGACATATATACATATATAGATGTAGGTATGCTTATATTGGGAAGAAAGTATAAATAGCATTCAGAAATGTGTATAATAACTGTAAGCAACGACACGCCTAGTACAGTAACATTTCTCATCTGGTGGAAATTGTGAGGAATAAATTCCGATGTCCCTGTCACCGGGCAAAACCTCCACGACGACGGAGCAGCTCCTCCAATGGAGTTAAGATGAGACATTGTGCTGGCGGGCCACCTCCAGTGCCAGAAGCATGCAAGCGTTGGTCTTGTACACTGGCGACACACTTTATTCGAGCTTGGCTAGTCCCACGAATTCGGGTATACCCGGGTGTATTGAGGTTTGTGACTGTTTTCTGCCCGAGTACATTGAGTTATTTTCCAAGCAGGGATTGAAGCATTTTATTCCCGCTGGCTGCAATACTGCACAGTATATATATATAAACTGCATTACAATTCATGAATTTATGCCATCTGGTAGACACGCGAAGCATTGCAGCCTATTAAATCCTAATCATTATCATTTAACAGATCAGCCGCCCATCAGCCAGGCATGAACCCAGGCTGGGAAGGCAAATGCAACGGGGCTTGTCAGAGGTTAGGAGTGGCGCATTCCAGGTATCTGCCAGGTACATACCGGGTATTTGCTCGAATAAAGTGTGTCGGTGCAGTATTTTCTTTTTTAATTTAGCCCTAATATCGTCAAATCTCTTGCGACAATTATTCTTGTCCCTGACACGATTCCCACACGCATTCACACCAAATATTATTTTGTCCCACATTTCTTTTTTGCTTGATGAACTTGTCCGCACTTGAAATACATACAAAATATATGACGTTAATTCATAATAATACAACCACCAGTTTCCTACACTGCTAGCTGTTCCAAGAGATACCAAACATGCTGGTTTAGGTGTAATATGTGAAGCACATGAGCATTCACTTCTAAACCTAGACATGTAAGGAAGCTTGCATTAATATTGTATGCAGTTGTATGCAGTTAGCGCAAATTGAACGCCTGAGTTTTCTTGTCGTTGTAACGCATGATAAAAAGATGTGTTTCCACAATAATTAACATTGATAGATATTATGGACCCATATTTGCATATTAACAAAATTCACATGACCTAGGATCACATGTATTTGAAGAATGAATGGAAAGGTACACTTACCTACTAAATGGCCATACAGACTGTCATAGTGCACCAGAATCCCAGTGACAAGAGCTATATTTTCCTGGTCATTGAAGCGCGGATTACGTGGATGCTCCACACGTTTCTTCCGAGCACGTTTAGGCTCAGAGCTTGGCTGGTGCTGACTGGACTCTCCTTCCAATGGAAGAGACTCCAAAAGCTGGCAACCAGCAAGCACGCCACCACCAGACACCCCATCAGCAACTGAGCCACCAGCAGCACTCACACTCGCATCAACAGCACTTGCACTCCCAGCAACAGCACTCGCACTCCCAGCAACAGCACTCACACTCCTAGCAACATCACTCCCCTGAACAGTACGTTCACTCCGACGCGTACTCGCATGAGAAGCACTACCACTCACACCAGCATCACTCTTCCCACGCTTTGCGGGCATACCTCTAGCACTCACAAAAAACAAATTTACAGCCAATCACATGAAACACTTCCACATACAAAACAAGACAAAGATGTAAACAAAACAACAAAGGACAAAGCACTCACAATACACAACAAGTCTCTCAGTCAATATGCAAATATTAAATCGCCCAGCTCTGTGCGTCTCACTCTCTCTCACTCCCAACAACACAGAGAATGATTAACAGTACACGTTGCCTTTAAATATGGCGTGCTATCCAAAACATGCTTGCTTCGCCTGATTCAGATAGAAGTTTGATTGGCGAACCTAACAGCAGTCCGCCATGCACGCCGATACACCTGTGTGTGATCAGCAAATCATCGTGAGAGTGGGCGGAATGGTTTTCGGCTTGATTCTGAAGGGATTCGGCACTTACTGCATACGGAGAGGGAAAATCGCCAACAACATGGCTAATCGGTAAGCTAGCCGATTTCACATTTTCGGCGCTTACTGCATGAGGCCCTTAGTTACATCTGAAAGTGGGAATCTGACTTAGGAGAGACTTTAGAGGACGAAGAATGGGATCGGATCCTACAGACAGCAGCAAAAAGTTAAATATGCACCACATTAATAAAGTAGAACATATAAAGTCCTTATGCGATGGTATTACACCCCATCAAGATTAGCTAAATTTGTCAGGGGCTACTCCCCGCTCTGCCCAAAGCAGTGCGGGAGGTGGCGGCTTTGCAACACATGCTGTGGTCCTGCAAAAAAGTGGTCCCGGTTTTGTAAGTCACGTCCAATGTTGTACAGTACCGACCAACTTTATTCTTACTTGGCTAGCTCCGCGAATTTCGGAATATCCCGGTGATGTGCGGTTTAATGTTGTTTTCTCCCGGGGTGTATTGCGTTATTTCGTGCCCGTGATTTAAGCATTTTATTCCTGCTGGCTGCAATACTGCAATGCCGTGTAAAAACACATGGGGGCGTTTGCGAGCTGTTGGTTTTGAAGCCGAGAAATTCATGAATTGTAATGCAGTATATACTGTATATATACAGTATATGCTGTATAACAACAACCCCTATAACGCCTAACATACAGTACTGTACACATACAGTACTATATATGCACATCAATGATAATATAGGCCGGCGGGGGCGAGATGTGTTTGCAGCAGAGAGAGAACCGCCGCTCTCTCTGCGCAAACATCGGCACATTAAAAATTATTTAAAATACATTTTTATTCATAGTGTAGATGTGCAGGGGGTCTCCGAAGCTGAACCGCGTTGGTTTCAGGTCCGGGGACCCCCTACTTCCCGATATACAGCCCCCTTTATGAGGTGCCGGTATCCCTCTGCATTTAAAGGTCCCGATCACGTGACCGCGGCATGTAAACAAAGCAGAGGGATACCGGCACCCCTTAAAAGGGCCTGTATCTCGGGAAGCAGGGGGTAACCGGACCTAAAACCAAACTGTTTCTGCTCCGGAGACCCTCTGCACATGTACAGTATAAATAAAAGACATATATAAATAAACACTCGTTCCTTACCTTAGCGGCTATGTGCTATGGTAACGAAGCAGCATTTCTGTATTTTAATAATATTGTACAGTGAGCAGGGGGTTCCCTGAGCCAGAAATTAATGCTCAGTGGAGCCCCTGCTCCTGCACAATATTATTAAAAATACAGAAATGCTGCTTCATTACCATAGCTGATAGCCGCTAAGGCAATGAATGGGGTTAACCCACCGTGCCCGCTTTATTGTTGGTAGCGGGGGTGGGTGAAGGGGGTATTTGGCCCTTAGTGTGAGATTAGGACTTGCGGGGGGGTTTTGGGTGCACTTAACCCCTTCACGTTAAAACCTACCGCTACCCCCCAGCAAGCCCTAAACAACCACCGTTGGAGCTAATACCCCCTTCACCCACCCCCACTACCCACAATAAAAAAAACTCACACACAGCAGCCGCCCAAAAAATAAATAAATAAATCTAAATAAATAAATAAATAAATGAATATAAATAAATACATTTAAAATACATTTTTATTCATAGTGTAGATGTGCAGGGGGTCTCCGGAGCTGAACCGTGTTGGTTTCAGGTCCGGGGACCCCCTGCTCCCCGAGATACAGCCCCCTTTATGAGGTGCCGGTATCCCTCTGCATTTTAAAGTCTCGATCACGTGACCGCGGCCTGTAAACCAAGCAGAGGGATGGCACCCCCTAAAGGGGCCTGTATCTCGGGGTGCAGGGGGTCCCCAGACCTAAAACCAAAACGTTTCTGCTCCGGAGACCCTCTGCACATGTACAGTAGGAATAAAACACACATATCAATAAAGAATCGTTCTTTACCTTTGCGGCTATGTGCTATGGTAATGAAGCAGCATTTCTGTATTTTTAATAATATTGTACAGTGAGCAGGGGGTTCCCTGAGCCAGAAATTAATGCTCAGGGGAACCCCTGCTCCTGCACAATATTATTAAAAATACAGAAATGCTGCTTCATTACCATAGCTGATAGCCGCTAAGGCAATGAAGGGTTAAGGCAGAATAAACAATAAATACATTAAATATATATTTTTAATCTGTGTGTTAAACCTCCCTGCCTTGACTGTAAACTGTGTAAGACCCCCTCCCCCTATTGTGTGTGTTAAACTTCCATGCCTTGGTTGTTTAGGGCTTGCCATAAGATGAACGATCTGAGGGTTGCCATACTCAAAGGTAATCTTAAAACCCCGAAAGAGAGACGGTTGCATGAATACAAATTTATGCAACTGTTCGGGACACTTAGCAGTGGCCTAAACAGATTGAAATTTTATGAGTCATTACTGACAGTAGTGAACTCTCGTCCCATGAGCGCTAAAGGCCATGTCTGTACATACTGTGCTATATGTATACACACACAGCTGTCTCTCACACATACTAATACTCCTTGTTTTTCCATCCCTATACACCAATAGGGACCACTAAGTATCCACACACACTTTTAGTTGTTCTACAAACTCTCACATTTCCACACCCACCCTCACCATTTATATCCACTCCCACTCCACACACACCTTGTGTAAAGCACTGTATATACTGTGGGCTCTCCACTCATTTTTATTCACACTGATACACATACACACTCTTTCTTCACTTTTTATCAGTAACCTTTTGACACCACTAGCCATAAAACACATCCACACCGGGGGAAGGAACAGCACAGATAACATTCCAAGAGACACTGTTTTTAAGTATACTTTTTGCTTCATTCATTGTAACATCGCCGGAAGAAGAGATCAGTGTATCTCGAAAGCTCGCACAAATAAAATCATTTCGTTAGCCACAGAACGGTATCATCTATTTATTTTTTGATTATTGAAGCTCGGCTAACACGGTACTGATACCTCTACATGTATATATATATATATATATATACTGCATATACTGCATTACAATTCATGATTTTATGCCATCTGGTGGACACGCGAAGCATTGCAGCCTAGTAAATCCTGAACCACTATCAATTAACACATCAACCGCGCGTCAGCCGGGCATGCGCCTGGCTGGGAGTGCGGCATGCTCTGGGTGAACAGCGTGGCATTCATGTATGAATATTGTATTTTTTGTTAAAAAGAAAAAAAGTTGGTGTACATCACAACGGTTTGTGGCATAATGTATGTATAAGAAACACCATTAAAATTGAAGTTGACAAAAAATATATATATATTAAAATTAGTGAGTAATTCTTCTTGGCTTTCAAAGAATTCTGAAAAATCATGTATTAATAAGGAAATGCGAAAGACGGCAGAACATCCCATCTGTTGCCTCCTCATAACCCACAATGCTTCCCAACTCTCCTCCTGTCTTTCTTGACTCTTTTTCTGCTTTCTGGGAAGAGAATGTATCACTGCTGATCTCCTCTTTTCCCTCTACCACTTGCCCTCTTGATCCCATTCCCTCCCATCTCCTAAAACCTCTTGCTCCTTCTATAATCCCTAAGCTCACACCGATCTTTATCTCTTCCCTCTACTCTGGTACCTTTCCTTCATCCTTCAAGCATGCAACCGTTATACCATTACTCAAAAACAGCAAGCTTGACCCTACCTGTCCTTCTAACTATCGACCTGTCTCCCTCCTGCCTTTTGCCTCCAAACTCCTTGAACGTCTTGTATTCTCTCGATTGCTACACTTTCTCAACACCTATTCTGTACTAGACCCTCTACAATCTGGCTTCCGCACTGCTCACTCTACTGAAACAGCCCTCACTAAAATAACTGACGACCTCCACGCTGCCAAAGACAGAGGTCATTACACTCTGCTCATATTACTCGACCTCTCTGCAGCATTCGACACCGTAGACCACCCTCTTCTCCTTCACATTCTCCATACTCTTGGTATTCGGAACAAAGCTTTATCCTGGATCTCCTCTTACCTCTCCCATCGTACCTTCAGTGTCTCTTTTGCTAACACCTCCTCCTCCTCTATTGATCTCTCTGTGGGGGTACCCCAGGGCTCTGTCCTGGGACCCCTTCTCTTTTCTCTCTACACACTCTCTCTAGGTGACCTAATCACATCTTTTGGGTTTAAATATCACCTCTATGCTGACGACACACAAATTTACCTTTCAACCCCTGACCTTACACCTGCTATACAGACCAAAGTTTCTGAATGCCTCTCTGGAATATCATCCTGGATGGCCATCCGCCGACTGAAACTTAACATGGCAAAAATAGAGCTCCTTATACTACCTCCCAAACCTGGCCCTACTACATCCTTCCACATTGCTATTGGAAATACGATCATTCACCCAGTAGCCCAAGCACGCTGCCTAGGGGTCACACTTGATTCCTCTCTCTCATTCTCCTCTCATATTCAAAACGTTTCTAAAACGTTTCTAAAACTTGTCGCTTTTTCCTCCGCAATATCACAAAGATACGCCCTTTCCTCTGTTACTCAACTGCTAAAACTCTGACTCAGGCCCTCATTCTCTCAAGTCTCGATTACTGCAACCTCCTGCTGTCCGGCCTTCCTACCTCTCACCTGTCTCCCCTACAATCTATCCTAAACACTGCTGCCAGAATCACTCTACTCTTTCCTAAATCTGTCTCAGCGTCTCCCCTGCTGAAATCCCTCTCCTGGCTTCCGATTAAATCGCGTATCTCACACTCAATTCTACTGCTCACTTTTAAAGCTTTACATTCTTCTGCCCCTCATTACATCTCAGCCCTAATTTCTCGCTATGCACCATCACGACTCTTGCGTTCTTCTCAAGGAAGTCTTCTTACTACCCCCTTTGTATCTAAAGCTCTCTCCCGCCTTAAACCTTTCTCACTTTCTGCCCCACACCTCTGGAATGCCCTTCCCCTCAATACCCGACTAGCCCCCTCGCTATCCACCTTTAAGACCCACCTTAAGACACATCTGCTTAAAGAAGCATATGAGTAGCACTGGATAATCATGGACACATGACACAAAGCTTGGCCCCCTGCAGACGCACTTACTAGTATTCCCTCCTACTGTCTCTGTACGTTCTCCCTACCTACCAATTAGATTGTAAGCTCCTCGGAGCAGGGACTCCTTCCTTAATGTTACTTTTACAGTATGTCTGAAGCACTTATTCCCATGATCTGTTATTTATATTTGTTATTTATATGACATGTATTACTACTGTGAAGCGCTATGTACATTTTATGGCGCTATACAAATAAAGACATACATACATACATACAAACAGGCATACCCCGCATTAACGTACGCAATGGGACCGGGGCATGTATGTAAAGTGAAAATGTACTTAAAGTGAAGCACTACCTTTTCCCCACTTATCGATGCATTTACAGTACTGCAATCGTCATATACGTGCATAACTGATGTAAATAAGACATGTGTAACAAGCTCTATAGTCTCCCCGCTTGCGGACAGCTTCGGTACAGGGTATTGCTGTTCAGGACGTGCTGACAGGCGCATGCGTGAGCTGCCATTTGCCTATTGAGCGATGTGTACTTACTCGCGAGTGAGTGTCCTTAAAGCGGGGTATGCCTGTACATAGATTTAATTATATTAACTTCTTTTATTTACTAGAAACAACATGGTACAATAAACTGCTGCTTTGACTTGATCTTCTTTTGGTATATGGGCTAAATAGTTGCACAATAGATTGTGTTAGTAATTTAAGTCCAATAATAGTTTAGTAACAAATTACTGTACAATGAGTAAACATTGCAAATATTTAAAGAATATGTGATATTTCTTTCTGGACAAATAGAACATTTAAAGAAAACGATTTCTAGACTAAAAGGGTTCAGCCACTTTGCAATTTTTTGTAGGTACAGATGTAGTCCGACTTACTGTCCACATTGCTGAGAAAAGCTGCGGCATCCCCCAGCAGAAGGGATTAACACCACAGGAAGTCTGATAGCTTTAGCTGAGTAATGATGATTCTTTTGTATTATGTAGAAACTTTAAAGGAACTATGATATTTACGAGTTTTATATTTGTTTGTAGGGGAAGAGCATTGATTATTACAGAAGGGAGGTAAGTAATTGAAAATTGTAATACTTGTAATGTACTTTTCAAAGCATAGTGGGCCTTATTTTCTGAACACTACTATGCCATGAGACCAATTATGGTGCCAAAAGATATCATATGTCCCATTCACTTCCTGTACCTGGAGGTGTCTTATAGTATAGCACCGCTTAGTAAATATGGTCCAAAATCTGTATTGTTAATTCAACGCATTATTTATTTCAATGTATGGTATCCCCATGTTATTTCTGAATATTTAGGTTTATAACAGCATGGGTCAAGTGCCAGCTTTACTAAACAGTTGTAATCATATTAATAATAATAATATTAATAATAAAAGCATGTTCTTGTATAGCGCTGCTAGCTTTTATGTAGCACTTTACAGGGACATTTTGCAGGCACAGGTCCCTGCCCCGTGGAGCTTACAATCTATATTTTTTGGTTCCTGAGGCACAGGCAAAGTGACAAAGAGATAAAGTGACTTGCCCAATATCACAAGGAGCCGACACCGAGAATTGAACCAGGTTCCCCTGCTTCAAATTCAGTGCCAGTCAGTGTCGTTACTCACTGAGCCGCTCCTTCTCCCTATCCAGGAAATTATTGCACTAATTAAACTTCTGTGTTGGCCCATTTGTTTTTTTATTGTTATTCTCTTCCCTACTAAAATGACAAACCGATTGTCTGACAATGGATTGAAACTCTTTCATTGACCATATCCTGTGCTACAGCACTAGCTGTTGGCAGCCGGTAACCTCATCTGGAAACAATCCAAGATCTACTGATACAGCGGCCGTTATTCGAAAACTTCACGCGTCATGTACATCGGAATCCCGATTTGAAACCGCGGGATGAATTCAAGCCTCCCCGCACTTAGATGCGAGCGCGGCGAGTGAAGAAAAATGAATTTTAGTGTTCTGGCTTTTAAAAAATGAAATTGACACAGTAGCACAGTACTGTACACATTACAATTCATCCATTTTATTGCAAATGAAGAAACAGAATCCATGAAATTCAAACAAAACGTCCGCGATAAGCGCGGGCGATTGGGCGCGTTCATGCTGCGTGGGGAACAGCAGAGAACTCAAAATCGGCGCCGTGATGTGTTCGAATAACGGCCGCTGCATCAGTAGCTAAAACTCATGGTGGTCTATGTACCAAGTCAAAGAGATAGGCGGCCCTGTATACTCCTTCTTAAATGTGTATATTAGAAAGTTATTGCTGGTGCTCTCTGTTGAGTTATTCTGCTGGGCATTTAAATCCATGCGAATAAAGCTGAGAAAGGCACAACTGATTTAATTTATAAGAATTTATTGAAACCAAAAGGTGATCCAATGCATACATAAGTATATGATGGTAGTGGCAATAACAAAGTGCAAAGATAGACTTTAAATATATCAATCACTTACCTAAGAAATCCTGGTTCCACTACCCTCCTTTTGCTATCACAGATTGTAAGCGCGCCAATAGACATCAGCTGTTGTGTGGTATGATTATATCACTCTGCTGAAGCAATACAAATGCAGTTTCATGGAAATGTCCCATGTAGACATATAAAAATATGTGATGTTTGCTGCACACTAAAACAAGAATACAAAATTAGTGATACTTATACCGGTGCTCCTTAATCCCAGGGAAGACCTGTGTTGCATCCAATGAATCCAAAGTTATGAATTGACAAGGGCACACAGATTTCTTAATCATAAAGTATTTATTGTGCCTTAGAGTACACAACATTTTGGCAACTTGTGGTACAGTAAGTGGTAAGTGGTTGGACACAGAGGAACCTAATTAAAAAGATTAGTAACAAAGCAGCTGCACATGGATGTTTGGATTTTGAGACTATTTAATATTTGTTTGCCTGTTCACTTACCAATTCCACTTCACTTGAGAAAGGCCAGCAGGCCAAAATGTTGTGTAAGGTAGATAGGGGTAGAAGGTAGAGCACTGCCAAAAAGGAGCAAAGGGCTGGAGCAAAAATAACTATTTATTAGGCATATAAACCAAAAAGACAGACACACAGATTAAAACTCTGACGCGTTTCCCGCCGTGGAGGCGCTTTATCAAAAGACTCTTCCGGCGGGAAACGCGTCAGAGTTTTAATCTGTGTGTCTGTCTTTTTGGCTTATATGCCTAATAAATAGTTATTTTTGCCCCAGCTCTTTGCTCCATTTTGGCAGTGATCTACCTTCTACCACTATCTACCTTGTACTACTCATAGGTATAGTAGCATGCTTATCCGGTACATGCAGACGCAGAGCAGCTGTTCCAGCTTGAGGATTCTCTCCAGAGCTGCCTAGTGGATCCGGTTTCAAGCCAGTGTGGGGTCGGCGCTCCAGCCACTTACCTGTACACCGGGAGAAGTAAACAGCGGACGGAGACAACCATTGCGGAGGTGTGGATCGCCTGCCAGTTCCCCATCAGCCACCACCCCCTCTACAGGTCTCGGCAGTAACATCGCAGGAGGATCGGAAGGCACCCGGTAAGATGCGGGAGGCTCTGTGTACACAGGTCTCTACTACCATCAGCTGGTCTCTTGTATATCGGGTGACCGTCCCCGCAGTCCGAGTGAAGATGGTTAACTCCTTCTGAGCCCCGTTCATTCGGGGGAGTGGACCATCGAGTCGGCTTGAGGGCTACCCCGACGGAGTACAAGTGAGGTGGTGGCTACGCCGGCTTCATACACACCATCAGCTAACATTCACGGGACACTTGAAACTGCTTATTATTTATGCACACTGGTTCCTGACATTTTTATTATATGATACAGGACATTGCAGTATTTTGCAGCATCAGCTTGGGGGTTTCCCCCTTTTTTTTCTCTTGATCCCAAAACATTGTGTACTCTATGGCACAATAAATGCTTTATGGTTATGAAATCTGTGTGCCCATGTAGACATATTACAGCCCAAGGAATACAAGTTAAAGTACATAAACAAAAGAAAAAAAATCAAAAGCAAGAACAAAAATCAAATGAACGCTGGAGAACTGGTCAGGACTCCTACTTTAGGTTTTAGATATTATGTAGTGGGATGTATATCTCCGCAGTCATATACTATATATCTATATATCCTGTTGAGGAAAATCTCTAGATTCACATACTTATGTGAAAGCTATCCTTTTATACATCACTTGAATCCCACGATAATATACATTTTTCTTTTGGCTAACATGGTAACCTCTTCTACTCACTTCACATTACTTTTTTGGGAGGCAATTTATCAAAGTCCCCCAGCTTTATAACTGGTAAAGTACTGGTTTAATATACAGATGTTATCAATTAAAGCAGACAGGAAACTTAAGTAAATTAAAATTCCCATTTATCTCTGTTTTTTTTAACCTGCAATTAGCTGGAGAATTTGAAAAAAGCCATGGGAAGAACACGGATGAAGTCATCAATCTGTTTGGAGGGGTGAGGCATCTAGTCTTGTTATACAGGGGTTGTCTAATGTCTAAAGCTGAAACATTGAGATGCAGATGCTAACATACAGGGTCATATACTGTACTGTAGCCTTTTAGTGATCAAGTTAGTGCTGGAATATAGAAACATGTACTGTAATACAGTATGCATGCATGGAGTAAAACTGTTCTAAGCTATGGGGCAGTTAATTGAGTATTGTTTTTCATTATTGGGCTTAACAAATAAAACATACATTTTAAGCTACAGCACGAGTAGTATGTACAATTATTGTTTTAGTCAAAAAAAATGTTTTATAACCTACTGTACAATTAAAAATGTGTTAATGTTCTAACAAATAGAGATGAGTGCAACTTTCACAAGAGATCGCAAACCATGCAAACTTTGCATTACAAATTACCTTGAAGACCTAGATATCAAATGCAGGTTAATCATTAAAATTTAAATTTCATGATAAAGCCTTCTCAGTCTCAGATACTGAGATAATACAGTAAATAGCCTGTTATGACTTAATTATCACCAAGGAAAAGGATGTAGTGAAAATGTAATTGTACATATCAATCTATAGTGAAATTCAGTTGATAAACACGTTGTTATCTTGTTTAGATTAATCCATGCCCTAATGTATGTATGTATGTATGTATGTCTTTATTTGTATAGCGCCATAAAATGTACATAGCGCTTCACAGTAGTAATACATGTCATATAAATAACAAATATAAATAACAGATCATGGGAATAAGTGCTTCAGACATACTGTAAAAGTAACAAGGAAGGAGTCCCTGCTCCGAGGAGCTTACAATCTAATTGGTAGGTAGGGAGAACGTACAGAGACAGTAGGAGGGAATACTAGTAAGTGCGTCTGCAGGGGGCCAAGCTTTGTGTCATGTGTCCATGATTATCCAGTGCTACTCATATGCTTCTTTAAGCAGATGTGTCTTAAGGTGGGTCTTAAAGGTGGATAGCGAGGGGGCTAGTCGGGTATTGAGGGGAAGGGCATTCCAGAGGTGTGGGGCAGAAAGTGAGAAAGGTTTAAGGCGGGAGAGAGCTTTAGATACAAAGGGGGTAGTAAGAAGACTTCCTTGAGAAGAACGCAAGAGTCGTGATGGTGCAAATCGAGAAATTAGGGCTGAGATGTAATGAGGGGCAGAAGAATGTAAAGCTTTAAAAGTGAGCAGTAGAATTGAGTGTGAGATACGCGATTTAATCGGAAGCCAGGAGAGGGATTTCAGCAGGGGAGACGCTGAGACAGATTTAGGAAAGAGTAGAGTGATTCTGGCAGCAGTGTTTAGGATAGATTGTAGGGGAGACAGGTGAGAGGTAGGAAGGCCGGACAGCAGGAGGTTGCAGTAATCGAGACGTGAGAGAATGAGGGCCTGAGTCAGAGTTTTAGCAGTTGAGTAACAGAGGAAAGGGCGTATCTTTGTGATATTGCGGAGGAAAAAGCGACAAGTTTTAGAAACGTTTTGAATATGAGAGGAGAATGAGAGAGAGGAATCAAGTGTGACCCCTAGGCAGCGTGCTTGGGCTACTGGGTGAATGATCGTATTTCCAATAGCAATGTGGAAGGATGTAGTAGGGCCAGGTTTGGGAGGTAGTATAAGGAGCTCTATTTTTGCCATGTTAAGTTTCAGTCGGCGGATGGCCATCCAGGATGATATTCCAGAGAGGCATTCAGAAACTTTGGTCTGTATAGCAGGTGTAAGGTCAGGGGTTGAAAGGTAAATTTGTGTGTCGTCAGCATAGAGGTGATATTTAAACCCAAAAGATGTGATTAGGTCACCTAGAGAGAGTGTGTAGAGAGAAAAGAGAAGGGGTCCCAGGACAGAGCCCTGGGGTACCCCCACAGAGAGATCAATAGAGGAGGAGGAGGTGTTAGCAAAAGAGACACTGAAGGTACGATGGGAGAGGTAAGAGGAGATCCAGGATAAAGCTTTGTTCCGAATACCAAGAGTATGGAGAATGTGAAGGAGAAGAGGGTGGTCCACGGTGTCGAATGCTGCAGAGAGGTCGAGTAATATGAGCAGAGTGTAATGACCTCTGTCTTTGGCAGCGTGGAGATCATCAGTTATTTTAGTGAGGGCTGTTTCAGTAGAGTGAGCAGTGCGGAAGCCAGATTGTAGAGGGTCTAGTACAGAATAGGTGTTGAGAAAGTGTAGCAATCGAGAGAATACAAGACGTTCAAGGAGTTTGGAGGCAAAAGGCAGGAGGGAGACAGGTCGATAGTTAGAAGGACAGGTAGGGTCAAGCTTGCTGTTTTTGAGTAATGGTATAACGGTTGCATGCTTGAAGGATGAAGGAAAGGTACCAGAATAGAAGGAAGAGTTAAAGATCTGTGTGAGCATAGGGATTATAGAAGGAGCAAGAGGTTTTAGGAGATGGGAGGGAATGGGATCAAGAGGGCAAGTGGTAGAGGGAGAAAAGAAGATCAGCAGTGATACATCCTCCTCCCAGAAAGCAGAAAAAGAGTCAAGAAAGACAGGAGGAGAGTTGGGAAGCATTGTGGGATGGGAGGAGGCAACAGATGGGATGTTCTGCCGTATGGACTCCACCTTTTTCTTAAAAAAGTCAGCAAAGTCCTGAGGTGAGATGGAGGAAGAAGAGGAGGCAGCTGAGGGTGGTCTGAGTAGAGAGTCAATGACAGAAAAGAGACGGCGTGGGTTAGACTTGTGTGTGTTGATTAGTGATGAAAAGTAGGTTTGTTTAGCCTGAAAGAGGGCAGAGTTGAAACAGGATAGCATAAATTTGTAGTGAATGAAGTCTGCGAGCGTATGAGATTTCCTCCAGAGGCGTTCAGAGGAACGAGTGGAGTAACGCAGCATGCGTGTGTGGGAGTTTAGCCAGGGTCTGGGGTTAGAAGGGCGAGGACGGCAGAGAAAGTGGGGCATGAAGATCAAGAGAGGAAGATAAGGCAGAGTTGTAGTTCCTGACCAGGATGTCAGGGTCTGAAGCAGAACTGAGAGAGGAGAGGGAGGAGCGTAAAGTGGAATCAAGAGCTGGTAGGTTAATAGAGCGCAGGTTTCTGCAAAAACGAGGGCGAGATGGAGATGGAGATGGAGAGAAGCGAGAGAGAGAAAATGAGATGAGGTGATGGTCGGAGAGAGGAAAAGGGGAAATGGAGAAGTCGGAGAGAGAGAAGTTTTTAGTGAAAACCAGGTCTAAGTAGTGGCCATCCTTGTGGGTGCTGGCTGCAGTCCACTGTTGAAGGCCAAAAGAAGAGGTTAGAGAAAGAAAGCGGGAAGCCCAAGGGAGAGAGGGGTCATCAATGTGGCAGTTGAAGTCCCCAAGGAGAAGAGCAGGGGAGTCTGAGGAGAGAAAGAAAGAGAGCCAGGATTCAAAGTGAGAGAGAAAGGCAGAAGGGGGATGAGTAGAGGAAGGTGGGCGATAGATGACCGCCACATGGACCGGGAGAGGAGAGAAGATCTGGACGGTGTGAGCCTCGAAGGAGGGAAAAGCAAGAGAGGGGGGAATAGAAACTGTTCTGTAACGGCAGAGAGAGGAGAGCAGGAGCCCCACGCCTCCACCCCTGCCACCAGGGCGTGGAGTGTGGGAGAAGGAAAGGCCACCATAGGAGAGGGCAGCTTCCAGAGCAGAGTCAGACTGAGTGAGCCAGGTCTCAGTTATAGCAAAGAGAAACAGGGAGTGAGAGAGAAAAAAGTCATGCACAGAGAGGAACTTGTTAGAGAGGGAGCGAGCATTCCAAAGGGCACAGGAGAAAGGGAGAGAGGAGGGAGGGTGGCAGGGGGTGGGTATGAGGTTAGAGGGGTTGACACCAGAAGGAGTAGAAGTTTCATGTGGAAGGCGAGGACGAGAGCAAGTAGAAATAAGGCAGGGACCAGGATTGGGAGAGATATCCCCAGAAGCAAGGAGGAGAAGCATGGACAGAAAGAGAATGTGAGAGGATGATTTGTAGGGGTGTGTTTTAGTGCAGGCGGCATAACTGTGTGGTGACAGAGGGCGCAGGTAAGAGAGGAGTTCATGTGAACTGAGAAGTGGTGAAGTAAGGAGAGATGGCGAAATATGAATAGAGTTAATACTACTTAATAGCATTTCTGCTTAAGAGCAAAGGCTGCAAGCAGCAATGGCTGTTGTAAGTTTACTTATATACATTTAGAAAGTCACCTGGTTGGTACTGCACCGACACACTTTATTCGAGCAAATACCCGGTATGTACCTGGCAGATACCTGGAATGCGCCGCTCCTCACCTCTGACAAGCCCCGTTGCATTTGCCTTCCCAGCCTGGGTTCATGCCTGGCTGATGGGCGGCTGATCTGTTAAATGATAATGATTAGGATTTAATAGGCTGCAATGCTTCGCGTGTCTACCAGATGGCATAAATTCATGAATTGTAATGCAGTATATATATATATATATACTGTGCAGTATTGCAGCCAGCGGGAATAAAATGCTTCAATCCCTGCTTGGAAAATAACTCAATGCACTCGGGCAGAAAACAGTCACAAACCTCAATACACCCGGGTATACCCGAATTCGTGGGACTAGCCAAGCTCGAATAAAGTGTGTCGCCAGTGTACAACAACTTAATTAGCACATGTGAGGGTAGTTAAACCAAATTGTTTTTCAAAGGTGGGTGTTGTCTTGCACAAGTGTGAAAGATGAATTAAATTAAGGCAATAGGGGGATGATTTCCATACAGACAATTTGAGATGTTTTTACCTAAATTGAACTAAAATGAGCTAAATAGACAGCAGGGTATGAGGATTGCAGGACACACAGACAATTTGAGATGTTTTTACCTAAATTGAACTAAAATGAGCTAAATAGACAGCAGGGTATGAGGATTGCAGGACACACAGACAATTTGAGATGTTTTTACCTGAGAAAAGACAAGAGATGAGATGAGAAGCAGATCAATGGTCCCAACTTCCTTTTTTAAACTTCCATACTACTTGAAAGATTTCTACTTAAAAGCATTTCTGCTTAAGAGCAAAGGCTGCAAGCAGCAATGGCTGTTGTAAGTTTACTTATATACATTTAGAAAGTCACCTGGTTGGTACAACAAACTTAATTAGCACATGTGAGGGTAGTTAAACCAAATTGTTTTTCAAAGGTGGGTGTTGTGTGGGTAATGTTTAAAAATACTTTACTACTCTAAATTCAGTCAATGCATTTTAGCTGCTTTATATATCAGAAACTGTAATTTGTTAATCCAAATAAGTGGCTCCAAGAATTTTTTTTCACTAAAAAAAACAAAAAAACAATTGTAAATCAGTTTAATCTATTGAAATAATTCTAATTTATCTGCTCTTATTCATGAATTCGTTCCTTCACTTATTCATTTCTTTTGCAGGCTCCTAAAGTTCAGTGAGCAGTACCTTCCTCATGATCCAATCATGTCTGGATGCTTGCCCAGTAATCCATGGATTACAGATGATGTCATGTATTGGTCAATGAATGCACCAATGTAAGTACTGTTCATGAGTAAATTAATAACTGTAATATGAAGTAAGTGCATTATGGGACCTATTCACGTATCTTCGATAAGGGACTTAGGGGGTCATACACTAAGTGGTGAAAAATTGTATTCGCCAGGGGTTTGAAATTGCCATGTTTTTGGCGTGTTGGCCTCGCAGTATGCAGGAAGGGCCCAATTCCTAGCGAATCACAGCGAGAGCAACATTGCCAAACATGGCGATTTGCCGGTGGCGAGACAGTCTGCCTGGCAAGAAGCTGCCGATAAGCCGTCCCCTGCCGAGATATGTCTGCAGCAGAGAGAGATCTGCCACTCTCTCGGCGCAAACATCGGCAACATTAAAAAATCTTTTAAATACAAATTTATTCATAGTGTACATGTGCAGGGGGTCTCCAAAGCTGAACCGCGTTGGTTTCAGGTCCGAGGACCCCCTGCTTCCTGAGATACAGGCCCCTTTATGAGGTGCCGGTATCCCTCTGCATTTAAATATCCCGATCACGTGACTTCGGAATGTAAACAAAGCAGAGGGCTACCGGCACCCCATAAAGGGGCCTGTATCTCTGGAAGCAGGAGGTCCCCGGACCTAAAACCAAAGCGGTTCAGCTCTGGAGACCCTCTGCACATCTACACTATGAATAAAACACCCATATCAATAAACAATAATTCCTTACCTCTGCGGCTATCTGCTATGGTAATGAAGCAATGAAGCAGCATGAATGTATTTTTATTTTCTCGGGGCTCACTGAATCATGGTAGGCATGTTTGGCGCAAAACGGGTGAAAAGTGCCTTTTCGCCGCTTAGTGCATGACCCCCTTAATGCTTGTAAAGTGCACTTTACAAGTGATTTTGCATGTATAGGTATTTAGAAAGCAGTGATAACATGTTAAAATTGCATGTAAATGTCTTTTTTTACCAGCAATATCACTCTTGCTCTGACAAGCCGTATGTTTGCCAGTCACTGCTATTCAGGTGGCTCCATGATGAAAATCGTAGATTAAACACACCTTTTCTTTCCCACCGCCTACAGGGTGGTGAGATAAGATTTGCAATTTGCATCTGAGAGAGCATAATTTATTTTTACTACATAGGATTGAAACTGTGAGACTCCAGAGCTGAACTGCATTCCTTTAAGCTACAGTGACCCCCTGCTTCAATTCTATGTAATAATAAAATAACAGGTGACTTTTATTACCATAGTTGCTAACCGCTAAGGTAATAAAGGGGTTAAATAGAATTACCCGGTTTCTTTGTGGTAGTGGGGGTTGGTGATGGTTGTAGTTTCCCCAGGGTGGGTGTTTAAACCTCCCAGGACAGTTGTGGGAGGGATTAAGCCCTTCATTACCTTAGTGATTACCACCAACCCAGGAGGCCTTACCACCCACTCCAAGGCAAATACCCCCTTCACCCACCCCCTCTTCCACAAACACCACAAACAAGAATGGGCAATAGCCCTATTAACCAAATCTGGCTAATAGTGATTTTGCCCATTCAAAAACAATCAATAGCCGGACACACTATAGTAAATAAAAGGTGTACTTACCCCTGCCAGGATGAAGGCCATCCTCAAACATGCAGTACATTGTAATAAAATGAAATACAAAACAAATGACAATGCTATAACAACAAAAAAACACCAGCCATTTAAAGCATTGATTGTCATTGTGGTTATCTATGCCCTCAATGGGGCACAGAAAGCCACATTGGCAACCAATGGACACAATACTACACACCCCTTTTTCCCACAATAACCCCCCATCCTACCACCACACACAGTAATGGTCAAAAGCCCTATTAGTCAGATTTGGGTAATACTGTAGCATTTTTGCCCTTTTTGAAAAGCAATCAATAGCCAGCCAGCCACCCTATAGGAAATAAACGTTGTTCCTACCCCTGCCAGGATAAAGGCAGTCCTCTTCCTTGTCTTCAGTGACACCAAAATTTAAATAAAAACACTAGCTGCAAGCAAGTAACCATTTAATTACCTTAGCAGGTGGTAACCGCTATGGTAATAAAGGGGTTAAACACCTCCTCCCCACCCCCTACCCACCCAGGAGGTGTAACCACCCTCTCAAGGGGCAACTAACCCCATCCCCCACTCCTTCTACCCCCATCACCACACACAAATGGGCAATAGCATTATTAGCCAAATATGGCTAATAGCGCTTTTGCCCATTTTTGATTGCTAAACAAAACCCCAAAAACTGAAATAAAATACACATAACAATACAATAAAAATAAACTCTAGCCCTGAAATCCATTGACAGTCAATAAATGTGTCTTACCCTTACTGGGATGAAGGCTCATCCTCCTCATCCAACTGTGGCACCAATCAACTCTTGACCCATGAAGTAATGATCCTCAGCTTGACTTGAAGCACTGATCCTCAACTTGGAATAAAATTAAACAAACCCAAAAGCAGAAAAAACAACCCATGTCCGATTGCACAAAAATAATCCCCCAAAAAAACTATCAGGAAAAAACAAATTGAAAAACCATGACAAATAATCCATGCCCGATGGTACAAGAATAAGCCTTATACACATGCAGCCAATTGTTTATTTATTTATAAAAATGTTTTACCGGGAAGTAATACATTGAGAGTTACCTCTCATTTACAAGTATGTCCTGGGCACAGAGTTATGATGACAAATATATGGTTACAAATACATGGTTACATTAAATGAGCAGGGTTATACATTACAGATGCAGTGGCCATTATTTGAACACTTCACGCGTTGTATACCTCGGAATACCCATCTCATGGCGCAGGTTTTCTTCCAAGTGTACCGCCTTTAGACACGAGAGCAGGCGAGTGCAGAAAATGGCATTTTAGTATTCTGGTTTTTAAACACCTGAAATTGACACCGTAGCACAGTAGCACAGTACTGTACACATTACAATTCATTCATTTCATTGTGTTTAATTGCACACAATCCATGAAATTCAAACAAAGCAACCGCGATAAACACGTGTGCCTGGGGAAATTGGCCGTGTTAATGCCGCGTGGAGTGCAGCAGCGCACACGAAAACGGCGCCGTGATTTGTTCGACTAATGGCCGCGGCATCTGTATATACAAGACATTGCATGCACAGTAAGAGATAATATATGTTATAGGCGTAATGTATGTAACAGTTACAAACATTAAAATGTGAGACAGCTTTAGTTTTAAAATAACTTAAACTGGTGGTGGACGTGAGATTCTAAGGTAGATTGTTCCAGTTGTGGAGTATACGGTAGGAGAAGGAGGAGCGGCCAGATACTTTTTTGAGCCTTGGTACCATGAACAGTCTTTTGGCGTCAGATCTCAGATGTTAAGTGTTGCATGTGGTAGGGGTGAGGAGCTTGTCCAGATAGATGGGTAGCTTGCCCAGAAAGTATTTGAAGGCAAGACAGGAGAGATGAACTTTGCACCTAGACTCAAGTGATGGCCAATCTAGTTCTTTGAAAAATTGCACAGTGATGTGTATTGTTGTTGCGTGTGAGAACAAAATGGCATATTGAATTGTAGAGGGTATCAAGTTTGCTAAGGTGGGTTTGGGGTGCCGTGCCATATACTATGTCCCCATAGTCTATAATTGGCCTTAGCATCTGCTGTGCGATACACTTTCTGACCAGTAGACTTAGGGAGGATTTGTTCCTATAAAGTACACCTAGTTTGGCTTAGGTTTTGGGTGTCAGTGTATCAATGTGCATTCCACATGTTAAATGGGAGTCAAACCATATGCCCAAGTATTTAAAACTTGCAACAGGGGCTAAGGTGGAATTAGAGTTGGTTCTGATCTGGAGCTCATTTATTGGAAGCTTTACCAATGTAGCCTTGGTCCCAAAAAACATTGTTACAGTCTTGCCAGTGTTTAGAAACAGTTTGTTTTGGGAAATATCATTTTCAAGTGTCAAAAAGTTAGATTGAAGTGTCCAATGTTGGAGAGGCTATGGCTGTGTGCATATATGATTGTGTCAGCCGCATACATGTGTATTGAATGTCCCTTAAAAGCTGTAGGAAGATCATTTATGAACACTGAGAAGAGTAGGGGATCCCAGAACAGAGTTGTGGGACACCACAGGCGATATCCAAGGTGTTGGAGTTAGAGCCTGAGATACTGTAGAAACATTTTGGGATCTACCTGATAGGTAGGAATTAACAGCAGTGGCCTAAAATAATCCTATTTGCACTCACTATTTCCAAATGCTAGGCTAGGAAAGATT
Organism: Ascaphus truei; assembly: GCF_040206685.1. Lineage (NCBI taxonomy): Eukaryota > Metazoa > Chordata > Amphibia > Anura > Ascaphidae > Ascaphus > Ascaphus truei. The sequence continues at coordinate 5,523,074 of NC_134493.1, forward strand.
CAATCCTCGTAGTTACCCCCATAGCCATTCCTCTATAATAACCATCCAGGTTATATCCTGTGCCCAGAACTTACACGAATTTGGGATTTTGAGATTATACCATGTATTTTTGTCCTGATTAACAGTAGAAGTCTCGCATTGCTCTGGTAATTATACCAGCACTTGTTCCCCATACCCCGCTGCCTCCCCTTTCATTTTAGCCACACAGTGGTGTTTTTAGTAGTTATTGTTGCATATATGTTCAATAAATATGATTTTAAAATTGTTTATGTATGGCTATGGGGGTAACTCCGAGGATTGAATCTTTCCTAACCTAGCATTTGGAAATAGTGAGTGCAAATAGGATTCTTTTAGGCCACTGCTGTGACCTTTCCCCGTACTGTAGAATTGCCTATTCCCGTATGCACCCTATTTCCCACACACCTTTACCTACATACACTAGGTGAGCGGCAGCCACTTCTCTCACTCTGTAGGTAGGAATTAAACTATTTTAATGCATGCCTCCCTGTTCCAGAGCACTGTAGTTTGTTAAGCAAGATAACATGATCAACAGTATCAAAAGCCTCCAGGAATATTGCACTAGTGAGTTGTCCCCGTTCCATTAAACACAGGATCTCATTGCAAACTTTTAGGAGGTTTGTTACAGTGGAGTGTTTGGGGTGAAAGCCATATTGGAATTGACTAGGTAAATTTGTCTTGTTATAGTAATCGCTTAACTTAATACTTTCCATGACTTTGGATAGTATTGGGAGAAGAGAGATTGGCTTGTAGTTTGAGACAGTTTTTTTGTGCTCACTTTTGAAAATTGGAACAACTTTCCAGGTCTTAGGGATATGGCCTGCAGACGGAATAGAGTTGACTAGGGAAGCAAGCTGTTTGGCAATATCTGGGGTACTCACCACAAACAAGGCATGAGGCTGAGGTGGGGATTTGATATAACACCAACCTACAGCCATGTGGGCGCGTCTGGAGAACAGATTGGTCGAGGTAGCCGGGTCGGGTAGGAGAGGTCTGGATGTTCAGTAATACTTGCCGAGGTTGTTGTTGGAGAGTAGCTGATCATAAGAGGTACTTAGCCATGGTCTGGATTGGAGAGACGCGGATCGTTGTGGTACTTAGCCGAGGTCAGTATTGGAGAGGTGCGGATGGTCGTACGTAGCCGAGGTCAGGAGAACAGAAGAGCGGAGTCCGGAGGAAAAGCTAAGGTCAGGAGCAAGGATCTGGAAGCACGACAAGACTGTGGAGGCAAGACAGCAGTGAACACTTCGCTCATAGGAAGGTTTATGCTCAGCCAATTTGCCAGTGTGCCAGCTGAGCATATAAAGGGAAATTGTCCAATGAGAGGAGAGCATACTCAGTAGTATTCCTGGCTGTGGTTGGCTGGAGAGAATCAGCACAGGTGTATACTTAGGTAAAGGAATTAGCAACAGGTGTTGTAAAGGCAGAAGAGCGAGGAAGGTTCTGCGCATGTGTGCGAGTGCCATGCGCGCCCCTAGATGGAATGCTGGTATTTGCCGGCAGGTGAGATGTGCTGCAGAGGCGGGAGAACACCCTGTCACGTGTTGGGATAAGCGAGGAATGTGCTGAAGATCACGGATCCTGACAGGCACCAAGTCGTACTGTAGGAACTTAGATTGCAGTAAATCAAGTCCACATTGGCTGCTTACTTTTAATTTGATTAGCAGTTGTGTAATCTTCTTTTCAGATACTGGGACAAATTGAAAAATGTGGGCAGTGTTGGGTGAGGCTATTGGGGTACTCTCAGAATGAGGTTCATGTTTTTTGTTTGGGTTGCGTTTCGCGAATAAGTTAGTAGCACACCCCACAAAATATTCATTGAATGCATTTGCAATGTCAGTGGAATTTGTCAGGGTCATATCCGCCTTAATGATATTACATGGTTGTTGACGGCTAGAAGGCTGGAATATATTGTTGATAACTTTTCAGAAGTTAGCTTGATTTGATGTATCTAGTGATTTGATGTTACAAGACAGCAAAAAATATTAGCCATTATTTGCCCCTAATGGGGGTGCAGATAACCCCTATGGCAATGAATGGGCACCCTACTACCCACCCTCTTTACCCCCAATAACCAGCCCCCCTCCCAACACATACAGTAATGGGGAAAAGCCCTAGTTTCCAGATTTGACCATTAAAAATAAAACATTACTCAGCCAGAATGTAGCAAATAAAAGTTATACTTACCCCTGCCAGGATAAAGGCTCTCCTCATCCTTCTGTTGCTCTGCATCTTCATTGGGCCCCAACAGTAAAATAAAAATAAAATACTAACTACTGGCCTGTAACCCCTTTATCACCTTAGCGGTTTTTAATCGCTATTGTAATTAAGGTGTTAACTCCCTCTCCCTATATTTACCGGAAGGCCAACCACCCTCCCCAGGGCAACTACCCCATCACCCACCCTCTCTACAATTTAGATTGTCACAGTGATAAGGTATGCCCACAATGGGGCATGGGTTACCACACTGGCAATAAATGGGCAAACTAAAAAAAATCCACAAAATAAAAAGTATTTCAGTGATATAATAACAAACATTTGCCAAAAATACTTTGATTGTCAATGTGGTTATCTATATCTTCAAATGGGCAATTAATGGTCAACTTAAAAAAAATATACAATTAAATAAAATACAATCGATGTGTTTCTTACTTTTCTGTGGATGAAGATTCATCCTCCTTATCCAACTCCATGATGTAATGATCCTCGTCAGCATGAAGCACAGAAGTTAATGATCCTTAGTTGTTTGCAGAGGAGGCCCGGTGAGTACATCCTATTATCTTCTCAATTTTCTTCTTATCTTCATCTTTGTCTTCTTTCTTCTCCAACGGGTACAGGAGAAGTTAATCCACCATCTTCTTGGTGTCAAATGAGATGTGACCAAAATGGGAGGCATGGTACCTGATCGGATGCCTCCCTCCCATTTTGGTGAAGTCATATCATAAAAAAAATGGAAGCCATCAAATGGTACATCCACCAGTCATATTGCTGGATGAACCATTTGTCACTCAAATGTGACATCACAGGCCTTATTTAAGGCCTGTCATACAGTATCTCAATTGACCCCAAGAAGATGGTGAATCAGCATTTCCTGTAGCTGCTAAAGAAGAAATAAGAAAAGGATGAAGATAAGAAGAAAAGAAAGAAGATAAGATCTACTCACCAAGCCTTCTCTGCTAGCAACTGAGGACTGTGAACTTCTGCGTGTCATACTGATGAGGATCATGGCATTGTGGGGCAAGAGTTGGTGCCGCAGTTGGATGAGAAGGATGAATCTTAATCCTGGCAAAGGTAAGAAAGGTTAGGTTAGGCTTCCCGGGTGCGTAGCAGGAGGGGGTGTTTTTTTTAAGTTGCCCACTCATTGCCATTGTAGTAATTCTTGCCCCACTGTGAGCATAGTTTAATACAGTAACAACAAATGGGTTTATTGGTTAGTGTTAGTTTTATTTAATTGTAAAGGGATGTATTTTATTTTGTGGATGTTATTTTTTAGGTTGCCCATTCATTGCTATTGTGGTAATCCTTGCCCCCATTGTGGGCATAGCTTCTCACAGTGACAATCAATGGGTAAAGGATGTGGTTGATGGGGGTAGTTGCCACTGGGATGGTGGTTAGGCTTCCCGGGTAGGTAGCGGGAAGGGGTTTAACCCCTTAATTACCATAGGGGTTAATAACCGCTAACGTGATTAAGGGGTTACAGGCCAGTAGTTAGTATTTTATTTATTTACTATCGGTGCCCACTGATGACACAGAGGAACAAACGGATGGGGGCGGCCTTCATCCTGGTAGGGGCATGTACAACTTTTCTTTACTATATTCTGGCTGGGTAAAGTTTTATTTTTAATGTGCAAATGCGCTATTATCCAGAACTGTACTGCATGTGCTGGGGGGGGGGAGAGTTGTTGGGGTTAGAAGGGATGGGTAGTAGGGTGCCCATTCATTGCCATTGTGGTTTTCTGTGCTCCCATTGAGGGCATAGATAACCACAGTTGCAATCAATTGGTGTATTGGCTAATATTTATTGCTGTATTGTAATTTTTAATATCTATTTTATTTAATTGTGTATTTTTAGGTTTTTTTGCATCACAAATGGGCAAAAATGCGTTATTAGCCATTTGACTACTAATGCTTTTGGTGGGTGTGCTTGGGAATAGGGTTTGTTGCCCCGGGGTGATTGGTTAGGCATACCAGGAGAGGCTAACCACTTTATTACCATAGCGGTTAAAATTCTAAGGTAATTAAGGTGATGGAGAAGGATTTAGGAGTAATTGTAGACAGCAGGCTTAGTGCCCAAAGTAATGCAGTAGCTGCAAAGGCAAACAAGATCTTATCTTGCATCAAACGGACAATGGATGGAAGGGAAGTAAACATAATTATGCCCCTTTACAAAGCATTAGTAAGATTTCACCTTGAATATGGAGTACAATTTTGGGCACCAATCCTAAGAAAAGACATTATGGAACTAGAGAGAGTGCAGAGAAGAGCCACCAAATTAATAAAGGGGATAGACAATCTAACTTATGAGGAGAGACTAGCTAAATTAGATTTATTTGCATTAGAAAAGAGGCGTCTAAGAGGGGATATGATAACTATATACAAATATATTCGGGGACAATACAAGGAGCTTTCAAAAGAATTATTCATCCCAAGGGCAGTACAAAGGACTCAGGGGAATCCCTTAGGGTTGGAGGAAAGGAGATTTCACCAGCAACAAAGGCAATGGTTCTTTACAGTAGGGGCAGTACAAATGTGGAATTCATTACCCATGGAGACAGTGATGGCAGAAACAACAGATTTATTCAAAAAAAGGTTGGACATCTTTTTAGATAGGAAAGGTATACAGGGATATACCAAATAAGTATACATGGGATGGATGTTGATCCAGGGATTAATCTGATTGCCAATTCTTGGAGTCAGGAAGGAATTTATTTTTCCCTTTATGAGATATCATTGGATGATATGACTCTGGGGTTTTTTGTTTGCCTTCCTCTGGATCAATAAGCAAGTTGGATATATGAAAAAGTATCTGTTGTCTAATTTAGCATAGGTTGAACTTGATGGATGCATGTCTTTTTTCAACCTCATCTACTATGTAACTATGTAACCCATCCGTCAACTCTTCTGGGAGGCCTGACCATCGTCCCCAGGGCAACTACAGTACAGCCTTCCTCCACCCCATTAAAATTCATGTAAACACTTAACGTGGTAGTAACTGCTAAGGTAATTAAGGGCTTACTGGTGTTTTAAGGGTTTGGGCATTGGCCTTTACATGTTCGTGCAGAAGAGGAGGACAGCCTGACGGGGTAGGAATAGCATTTATTACATTAATTTGTTATTTATTTTACTATATGTATTTAACTGTTTTGAATGTGCAAAAGCACTAGTAGCCATATTTGTCTACTAGGGCACTTGACCACATTTTTGTGGGAGGGGTAGTGTTGTTGGGTGTAGAAGGGGTGGATGCAGGAGATAGTTGCCCCAGGGTGGATTTTCAGGCCTCTCGGGTTGCTAGTAGGAGGGGTAAGAGGTATCTCCAGCATGTTTAAATATTCCGATCACGTCACATGGAAGAACTAAACTTGCAGAAGATACAGGACCGGATATGGGGTGCTGGTATCTCAGGAAGCAGTGGGTCCCTGGGGCTGAAATTAATGCGGTTCAGTTCTGGAGACACTCTGCTTCAATAATATGTAATAAAAATGATAATAAAACTAGCTTCATCACCTTACTGGCTAGACACTGAGGTAATGAAGGGGTTAAACCGAATGTTACAAGGACAACGTAACGACACTTGGGTAATCTGAATAGGCTTGTATATTCAGCTACAAAAACATGGAACACAAAAATAACAGAATTTGTGTGTAAATAACTTTTGTATATAACTTCAGCATAGATAAACCAATGGAAAAATAAGTCCTGAGCAGGCCTTTGCCCTTTTCCCAGAAAGGATGGTTATAGTCCAGGATAGAAACACAGAGCAAGGAACCCAATGTAATAGACCTTTTGGCAAGTTACAGTACTCTTCCTCCAGAGTTTCAGGATATGCTTCTCTGATTCAGACAGGAACACTGAACAAGTGGAAACTCTGGGTTCTTAAAACCCCTTAACGATGCAGTTGGAACTTGGTTAATTAATTTATTATTTTCTCAAACTGGGATTAACCAGGTAACTGCTGGAATCCAGACCTATACATAGGTCTCCTAGGCATAGTGACTTCAACCTGTCACATTCCTCCCCTAGCTTTGTATGGCTGGGGCCATGCATGACTGATGCCCAACCATCCATCCCTTCACGAGAGATTAAGTTAGCTTTTGCATTTAGCTTCCCAGGCCTTTGCTGAATCTCAAATGACACGGGTTGGAGGGCTATATAACACCTGGTAAGTCTAGCATTTGACTCCTTCATAGAATTTAACCCTTTCAGTGGAGTGTGGTCTGTTAACACGGAAAAATTGACTCCTGCCAGGTAATTCCTCAAGGCTTCAATTGCCCACTTCACTGCAAGGCATTCCTTTTCAATCAAAAAGTAGTTTTTTTCCCTCTGGAACTTTTTCCTACTCGGGAAAAGGATCAGGTGTTCTACCACCTTAAAACACTTGTGATAGAACTTCCCCAGTCCTACTGTATCTCTGATGCAACTGTCTGCACAAGAAAAGGCCTATTAAACTCTGGGCTTCTAAAGATGAGAACTTCTGATATACACCTTTTTTAAGTCCTCAAAGGATCTCTGGTACACACTAGACCATACCATTTGTGTTGGGGCACATTATTTTGTGAAGTCTGTTAGCGGTGCCATAGTTTCGGAATAATTAGGAATAAACTGCCGATAGTACCCTGCTAAGCCCAACAGAGAATGCACCTGTGTTTTTTTTTGTGGGGGGGTCAGAACTTTTTTCAGGACCGCTACTTTACTGGTCAGTGGCCTTACTTTTCCACCTCCAACCACGTTGTTGAAGCCTAATAAAGATCATCTGGAGAACACTCTTGAAAGTTGGGGGGGCTAATGTCAGGAATCTTCCTGACATCCTTGTCTGCAGTACCCATGCACGACCACCGGGACTGCTGTTGGTCTTACAAGTTCTCAGAGACTCTGTAACCTGATACCCTGCGACTGTTTTCTGTCTCTCAGCCAGCCTATATAAACTTCCCATTCCTGTCTGTCAGTGCCTGTTTATACTGGTTCCTCCAGCACCTGCTAGGTTCCTGTGTTCACTACTCCTTGCTACCGCTGCTGCTGCCACCTTGTCCTGCTTCGTTATCCTAGTGCTGTTCCTTCATCCAAGTCCTGGCTCCTTGCCCCAGTCCTAAACCTGCCTCCTCACTGCTGGCCTCTGCCTGTGACCCAAACTACAATTCTCTGCTGCCTGAATCCGATCTCTGCCTGTGACTCTGATGATCCTTGCCAGCTCCCTGCTGTTCCTGCCACTGAGATCTACGCCTGCCATAGATCTCTCTCTGAGAGCGGTGGAGAATTGCCCATGCCAGCTGCTGCCAGCACTGTTCTACAGGAATTTCCTTTATGTGCAAGGATCATGACTGCTTGCTTGAGTTGTGTACTGTAGCTTGCAGTCAATGTTAGTGCCTTGTGATTTTGGATTTGGAGTATGAGCAGGGGTTCTAGGGATAGGTCACCAGCAGGGAGTAATGGGGTAGGGCTTAGAATATGAATGGGATTGAAGAGATTTGGGCTGCTATTAAGGGTAAGGCCTTTAAAAATGGGGGTGAGTGGTTAAAAGAACATTTTAGCGGCCTTACCCTTGTTAGGGTTAATGAGGGTGCAACTTCACAGGGAGAGGTAGCAGAGCGGTTACAGGGCAAGGAGATCTTACCCACCTGAAAAGCTTTGTCTCAGAATAGAGTGCTGACTAGATAGAAGTAGCCTCTGTGTGCAGTGAGTGGCAACTGTACAGAATAGGAAACTCATATCTCTGGTGTTGGTACTTTAGCCGCTAGTGAAGTATTGGGTTTGGTGGTGCGGAAAGTTGCAGACCTAAAGTCAGCTTCTGCAGGGGCTCCACAGGAGCAACCGCACGAAGCACAGCAAGTCACCCCTTGATCAATATGGTGAGAACAATGTGGCATTAAGGACCAGGCCCTCCATGAGCTACAGAGCGAGATGAGTCAAGGGCAGAGACAGATCACATTGAGCAGAACATGCATTTGTTCCAAAGGGAGGCGATGGCAGAGTTAGTTCAGGGAATCAGTTCTGGAACCAGGAAGGGGTGGGTGATGCTGGGTGCAACGCATATACGGAGAGCAACGGATGCCGCAGTAGGCACAGCAAGGGGGCAGGCTGGTGGTAGGAGAACCAGGGCATGTGAGAAGGAAGATGGGAGCCCATCATCAGGGAAAAGCAGTGGCTGTAACCCTGATGAGGACCTGGGTCCCAGCTCAAGACAGGGTGGAGGACAAAAGACCAGCACATTCCAAGGAGTCCGCTGCCAGGACAGAGCGTAGGCACACACCATCTCAAAGAAGGGTCAGTGAAGGCCAGGGAGTGGCTGCTTATGGATCAGGAAGAGCGACCAGCTTGCACATCCAGGTGATGTGTATGACACAAGAGTTTGTGATGGGTCATAAGGTAGATAATTATGGTATTGTCAGTGAGGTAAAGAATATGGTGAGGCAGAGCAAGAGTAGGAGTGGTGGAGGAGCAATTGAGATTATTAATTGACTAAAATGAATTGTTGGTCAGTTGGGAGGAGAAAGAAAAATGAATAGGGGACATCGAAGTTGCATCTATGATGAGGCATTGGTTAGCACAGACCTGGAGGCTGGCAAGGGCAGTAAAGGACAGGAGGCTGACAGAAGGTACACCAATAGGGGGTAGAGCAGGTCAGGAGGGTCGGCGTGGATGCTTTAGGGAAGAGGAAAGTGACGATTCAGCTGGTGGATGCGGAAGTCGGACATTCAGCAGAGATATAAAAATAAGGTGTGGCTAGCAGTAAGGATTTTATATAGGACAGTGTAGGGTCCGATTTTGCTAGAAAGTGAAAGGTAAGGGTGAAGGTGGGCTTAATGGCAGGGAGCAGTTCCTGATGAAACATTCAGAATGGAGAGGAGCCCATAGCATGGCCTTAGAAATGGGTTGAGTGCCACAGAGTTTGTGCAGGGTCGACAGAGAAATGTAGTACAATGGACAAGGCACAAGTGAAGGTCACATAGTGCAATAATGTTTTAAATCAGTGATTTGGTGCAAAAAGGTCAAAAATGACTACTCACATTGAAGCAATGAAAATCAAGCAGCCATCCAACTTAAGGGGTGGATGCACCCTGTGTAAATGCAGCAGCCACCAGCCACCAACCTCCAAGGAAAAAAGAAGAGACCATATAGTGCAGATGGTAATATATTCAAACAGAGAATACAAAAATGAAGGCTTACACTTAGTATGATCAAAGTAGGCAGTAATAGATTGCAGATAACGGGTGCTCAGTCGGTCGCGATCCCCTTAGTTCCTTGCTCTCCTCCGCCTCAACCGGAAACACTCGCTTCCACGCCAGGGCTCCCGTCACGTCACTTCCGGTGCAACGAGAACCGCCGGGTCTGGTGGGAAGGGTGGATCCTCAGTGTTCTTTCTCTTCGTTGTTAGTGGGCTGAAACACTCTAAGCGTTTCGCCGTTATTGCTTACGGCTTTGTCAGGAGTGTCTGTTGGCTGCTCTATCTAGTATTAAATACTCTAAACCCCTCCCTCTTACTCACATCCTATTGGCTAATTGTTGTGAAGTCTCAAATGTAAACAAAGTGGGTGGGCATAGAACATTAAATACATTTCACATCCTCCCTTCCTGATATCAGTAATAAAAGGGCAGAATTTACTCAATTTATACATAAAGTTGCCTAATGCGGCATATGACAAGCAAAGAATAATATCAACATATTAAAATTATATAAAAAATATAAAAATGCTCAGAACCTAAACTAAAAATAACTTTAATCACGACGATTGTGGTTTTTCGCAAAGATAAAGGCAGAAAAGGGAACACAAAAGAAAACATAATTAATATATCATTACAGAAAGTTATACATTATACTAACAGTATAGCAAATTCATGAAACTTTAAAGGAACACTCCACGTTCGATATCCACATTAAGTCCCTTTGGGGTTAAGGTTTTTAATGTGAAAATCCAATATGTCTCTCTTTTGGTCAACTGGACATTACGATCCCTTCCCCTCCAATGGGGTAGAACTTTTTCAAAGACTGTAAATGTCAATCCTGTGGGGTTCCCTTGATGGTACTTAATAACATTTTCAGACAAAAGATGTGTAGTTAGTCCTCTCCTAATATTCCCTAGATGTTCTAGAATTCTAATTCGTACATCTCTGGAAGTTTTACCAATATATTGTAGTCCATAGGGACATGTGATCATATAAATTACATGATCCGTTCTACAAGTGACATCATGTTTTATAGAATATTTTTCTTTTGTTACATGGGAAGTGAATGTAAATGTATCAGTTGTCCTGTATTTACAGGCTTTACATACTGTGCATCCATAAAAACCTTTAATTTTAGGTAACCAATTGTTTTCTCCATTTTCTTTTATTTTAGGTAACGAGCTTGGAGCCAAGTTGTTCTTCAGACTGTTAGCCTTTCTAAATATGACTGTTGACACCTCGGGAACTACATCACCCAATATCGTATCATTCCGAACGATGTGCCAATGCTTTTTTTTATAATATTAACAATTTTATTTAAATCTTTATTAAAATTTGTGAAAAAAGAAAAACTAAATTTGTCCTTATTTGTTTTGTTAAATTTATTATCAATATTTGTCACTGTATGTAACAAATTTCCTCTATTTAAATTTTGTGCTTTGGTCAGGGCACTTTTTAGAATGCAGGGATTATACTTTCTAACCAAAAATCTGTTCTCCAATATCTTTGATTGTTCCTCAAAGACATTAAGATCTGTGCAGTTACTGTACGTCTTACTCTTCTAAATTGGCCAAATGACACATTGCTTAACCAGCTAGGATAGTGACAGCTAGAGGGCAAGATGTAATTATTACTATCAACCTCCTTGTAGAAGGTTTTAATTTTTAAACATCCTTCTTCCACAAAAATAGTCAGATCAAGGAAATTGAAAGAATACTTGCTATAGTTACATGTAAATCCTAGAAAAAGCTCTCATGATTTAATGGGTCTTATAATTAAACAACAAAAAAAATTTTGATTGAAATCGATACTGAAGTAGATACAATTCAAGAAAAGATTGGTACATTGGCAGAATCAGCTTCCTTTAAAGAAAAAGATAAAAAATTACAAGCCAAAATTGATAAAATAGAAAAAGAACTCATTCTAAATAAGGTAAAAATAAAAATAAAAGAGATAAGGAGGACTACACGAATGGGCCACCTAGAAAACCTATTAAGAGAGTAATTTTTCAAAAAATCTTTCAAAAAAGTATCAAAATCGAGATAAATCTAAAGATCCAAATGAAGATACTGAGAAAGAGAGAGAGAAAGAAAAAGAGAGAGAAAGAGAGAAACAGGCAACATTAGACAGATCTAACCAAGAAAGAGGGAATTGGAGAAGTATTGAAAGGGAAAAGAGATCTCCAGTGAAACAAGGAAAAGTGCCCTCTAAATCTTCAGACAAAACAGGGAGATATCAAGAAAAAACCCAAAAAAGAACTTATAGTCAAGATAACACTTATGTAGGAGATTCAGATAGGGCAAATAGAGCAGAAAGAAGAGAGGCAAGAAAAGAGAATTTGTTCTCAGAAAATGTATCTAGAAGAGAAGATAGGGATTTTTTAGGGGAAGTGTCTTCCTCAAATCGGTTTCATCCACTGATGGAGAAAGACCCAAAATCAAGAAGAGGAAGATCAGAAGAAAGAGGGGGAGAAAGAAATCAAAGATATATCAAAAAGATGATAAAATAAAGAACAGCATTTTCAATTTAAGTACAAACATTTTAACGCAATCTGAGAAAAGTCTCATTGCTAAAGGTCTAAAATTTGCCCCCACAGTGGGCCCTAATAATTTTGGACTTTTTATCGATGCTCAAAAATTCTTAAGAAAACTTACTATTAAGAGATTTTTTCAGAGTAAAGAAGTAGAGATTAAAACACAAGAGAACTTATATAAAAATACAAAAAAAATGATGCAGAAGAAACAGATACACAGCTTTATTTAAAGCATTCAGGCCTTAAACTTCCATCAACATTCTATCCTAAACATGTTAAAGGAAAAAAATTGGATGTTTTTTCACAACTGATTTTGAAAGATTTTGAAGAATTAACGAAAAAAGAGCAAAAATACTGTCATAATTTAAATTAAAATGAAAGAGAAGCCCTTAAAAACCTAACAGATAATAGAGATATAGTTATCAAACAGGCAGATAAGGGAGGGGGGGTTAGCTATCTTAAAAAGATGTGACTATATAGGAGAATCCAATAGAATCTTGGAAGATGTTATGACATATAAAAACTTGTCAAAAGATCCTACTTGTGAATTCCAAAAAAAGTTGAAGCTATTATTAGATCATGGCAGGATGTATGGAGTATTGTCAGAGCAAAAATATAATTTTCTGTGGAAAGAAAACCCTATAAGACCAATATTCTACTATCTTCCAAAATTACAAAAAAGCCTTACTAACCCCCCCCCCCCCCCGGGCAGACCTATCATTGCAGGTATTGATTCCTTAACATCTAATTTATCAGCGTATATTGATATATATCTCCAAAAGTATGTACCGGAACTTAAGTCACATTTAAAAGATACAACTGATATATTAAGGATCATAGAAAGCCAAGAATGGAATGAAGATTGTTTTTTGGTTACTGGGGATGTTACCTCACTATATACATCGATAGATCATATTCAGGGATTTGAAGCTATAGACAGAGTGTTAGCACAAGATAAGGATCTATCCCAAGAACACGCTAATTTTATCCTAGACAGTATCCTTTTCATTTTGAGGAATAATTATTTTCAGCGTGGAACCGCCATGGGTACCAAATTTGCACCCAGCTATGCCAATTTATTCATGGGAATACAGTATGGGAAGAAGACTATATTTGGTCTATTCCCGAGCTGGGTGCAAATTTGGTCCTATGGCAGAGATTTATCGATGATGTTATTTTTGTTTGGAGAGGTGAAGAATCAAGCCTTCTTAGATTTATTGAGTACATTAATGATAATGACCCCAATTTAAAATTTACATGTATCTATAGCAAGTATTCTGTCAATTTCCTTGATCTGACTATTTTTGTGGAAGAAGGATGTTTGAAAACTAAACCTTCTACAAGGAGGTTGATAGTAATAATTACATCTTGCCCTCTAGCTGTCACTATCCTAGCTGGTTAAGCAATGTGCCATATGGCCAATTTAGAAGAGTAAGACGTAACTGCACAGATCTTAATGTCTTTGAGGAACAATCAAAGATATTGGAAAACAGATTTTTGGATAGAAAGTATAATTCCTGCAATCTAAAAAGTGCCCTGACCAAAGCACGAAATTTAAATAGAGGAAATTTGTTACATACAGAGACAAATATTGATAATAAATTTAACAAAACAAATAAGGACAAATTTAGTTTTTCTTTTTTGACAAATTTTAATAAAGATTTAAATAAAATTGTTAATATTATAAAAAAAAGCATTGGCACATCGTTCGGAATGATACGATATTGGGTGATGTAGTTCCCGAGGTGTCAACAGTCATATTTAGAAAGGCTAACAGTCTGAAGAACAACTTGGCTCCAAGCTCGTTACCTAAAATAAAAGAAAATGGAGAAAACAATTGGTTACCTAAAATTAAAGGTTTTTATGGATGCACAGTATGTAAAGCCTGTAAATACAGGACAACTGATACATTTACATTCACTTCCCATGTAACAAAAGAAAAATATTCTATAAAACATGATGTCACTTGTAGAACGGATCATGTAATTTATATGATCACATGTCCCTGTGGACTACAATATATTGGTAAAACTTCCAGAGATGTACGAATTAGAATTCTGGAACATCTAGGGAACATTAGGAGAGGACTAACTACACATCTTTTGTCTGAAAATGTTATTAAGTACCATCAAGGGAACCCCACAGGATTGACATTTACAGTCTTGGAAAAAGTTCTACCCCATTGGAGGGGAAGGGATCGTAATGTCCAGTTGACCAAAAGAGAGACATATTGGATTTTCACATTAAAAACCTTAACCCCAAAGGGACTTAATGTGGATATCGAACTGGGAGTGTTCCTTTAAAGTTTCATGAATTTGCTGTACTGTTAGTATAATGTATAACTTTCTGTAATGATATATTAATTATGTTTTCTTTTGTGTTCCCTTTTCTGCCTTTATCTTTGCGAAAAACCACAATCGTCGTGATTAAAGTTATTTTTAGTTTAGGTTCTGAGCATTTTTATATTTTTATATTTTTAATATAATTTTAATATGTTGATATTATTCTTTGCTTGTCATATGCCGCATTAGGCAACTCGATGTATAAATTGAGTAAATTCTGCCCTTTTATTACTGATATCAGGAAGGGAGAATGTGAAATGTATTTAATGTTCTATGCCCACCCACTTGTTTTACATTTGTGACGTCACAACAATTAGCCAATAGGATGTGAGTAAGAGGGAGGGGTTTAGAGTATTTAATACTAGATCGAGCAGCCAATAGACACTCCTGACGAAGCCGCAAGCAATAACGGCGAAACGCGTAGAGTGTTTCAGCCCACTAACAACGAAGAGAAAGAACACTGAGGATCCACCCTTCCCACCAGACCCGGCGGTTCTCGTTGCACCGGAAGTGACGTGACGGGAGCCCCGGTGTGGATGCGAGTGTTTCCGGTTGAGGCGGAGGAGAGCAAGGAACTCGGGATCGCGACCGGCTGAGCACCCGTTATCCGCAATCTATTACTGCCTACTTTGATCATACTAAGTGTAAGCCTTCATTTTTGTATTCCCTGTTTGAATATATTACCATCTGCACTATATGGTCTCTTCTTTTTTCCTTGGAGGTTGGTGGCTGGTAGTTGCTGCATTTACACAGGGTGCATCCACCCCTTAAGTTGGATGGCTGCTTGATTTTGATTGCTTCAATGTGAGAAGTCATTTTTGACCTTTTTGCACCAAATCACTGATATAAAACATTATTGCACTATGTAATGTTTTCTTTATTTTTATGGCTACGAGACACGCTCCCCTGATTTTTTGGAAGATCATCTGATGCAAGACGAGTGGAACAGTCTTATTCAAGGGTTGTACTCTGTTTCTAAGTCCTTTATTCACTATATTGTTATTTAGGCATGAATATCATTATTCCATGAGCGAGGCTGAAGGCTCATCCAACATGAGGACCCGATCTCAGCTGAAGGACAAGTGCCATGAATATGGACTGCCCTATGAGAACCAGGAGGTCGCAGACATGGTTGACGCAATCGGTGACTATGAAGCCTGGCTTGCAGAGCCTCAGGATATGGCTCAGCTTGCCCTTTTTCAGCCACCCAGAGATCAGAGAAGGAACCCAGTGCCAGGGCGGCGGAATCTCAGGCAGGGAACGAGTGCACCTCCCGGGAGCAGTGCAACAGGAGGGGTACTGTTTGCTGCGGCTACCAGTCCGTTCACCCCTGAAATGTTGGCACTGATTACTGCGTGGGGAGACAGAGGGACACCGGAGGAGCGGCTGCAGTTTATCACTATGGCAGTGAACAGACTCGCTTATTGCCCCCCTGTCCAACCCAACAACGATGAACTTAAGCTGGACCAGCACAGTCTCACCAAGTTCGTGGAAGGCACTGACCAGATTGACAGTTTCTTAAAGAACTTTGAAACGCAGTGCCGGCGGTACAAAGTGCTTCCCCAGCATAGGGTTGCACGTTTGGACCCCTTACTGTCTGGCTTGGCTAAGCAGACAATGATGGCGCTTCCAGATGAGTATGCTGATGACTACGAACACCTGAAAGAACTGTTATTGTTTCAGTACGGTTTTACCCCTGAAGCCTACCGGGGTAAATTTCGGTAGGAGGAGAGGCAGCCCCAGGAGTCATATGTTACCTAAGTGACCCGCATGGCTTTGTACGGGATACGCTGGGTGGAGGGCTATGAGGCACGGACTTACCAACACCTGCTGGACCTCATCTTTCAGGAGCAGCTCATGGAGCAGTGCCCGCCGGCAGTGAGGGCTTGGGTGTACGACAAGAAGCCCAAGACTTACCAGGAGGCGGCGAGGCTTGCAGATGACTATGTGGTCAGCCGAGCCCTGATGACCGCCAAAACAGTAGCCAAGGCAGCGGTGGCGGCAGCACCGGCCAGAAGGTCTGCCAATGCCCCCCAATGGACTCAGAGGCCACCTGCGGTCAGCAGTCCACTGAAGGCGGGGGAGCTCCGGCACGAACGCCGGTGCTATAACTGCAACCGCCCTGGTCACATCAGACCAGATTGCCTGGAACCCCTGCGTTCTGGCAGACTCCATCAGGGGCAACGCATCCCAGCTGCGAAGCTGGTAGCCTGCGTGCGGGTGGCTTCCACCGAAGCAGCCGGACCGGTCCTGGAGACAACTCCCAGCGAGACGTCCCATGCAGCACCTGTCCTGGTTTCATCGGTGCCTACAGCCAGGAGTGGAGGACATCTCTGCGCGGACCTGCAGCAGATGAACGGCCGGAGCTGACATCTCACCCCGGTCACAGTCGGTGACTGGCAAGCAGTCGGCTTGCTGGATTCAGGAGCTGCAGTGACCCTGGTCTGACCTGATATGGTCCGGCCAGAGGAATTGATCCCAGGCCCTGGGATACAGATCACTGTGGCCAACGGAGAGCCACGTTTCCTGCAAGTGGCCAGAATCTTTTTGGATTGGGGGAGGGCCAGGGTGTGCGGGAGGTGGGGGTTTTACCCGGTTTGGATGCCGATGTTCTTCTTGGCAACGATCTGGGACCGATGACCTGCACCTATGACCGAGTGCCCAAACCCGCTGCAGTGGCGGCGGTTACCCGGAGCCAGAGAGCGGCAATGGCGGCAGCGTCAGTCCCCCAGCCTTTGGGACCAACGTCAGCGGAGGGCACAGAAGAGCCCGGGGAGGTAAGCCAGGATCAGTTGCAACCACAGACTGACTTACTGTTTCCCCTCACCCTTCCCCATTCTCCGGACAATGATATGACTGGGGGGTGGCCAGAATTAGGAGCCCAGTTTAGGGAGGCAGTGAAGACAGACCCTACCCTGGCCGGCGTGAGACTTTGGGCGTCCGAATCTCAGGCAGGGGAGGGCACTGAGCGCTGCCTATGGTATAAGGGACTCCTGTATAGAGAAGAAGGGAACCCAGGGATAGAGGTGGGATTGACCGGTAAGCGACAGCTAGTAGTGCCCCAGGGGTACCGACAGCAACTGTTATGGTTAGCTCACTCTATTCCGTTAGCGGGACATCAGGGGGTCAACAGGACGCGAGCCTGGTTATTACAGCGTTACTACTGGCCGGGGGCATCTCGAGATGTGGGCACTTTCTGCCGCTCTTGTGATGCCTGCCAGCGAGTGGGTAAGGCGGGCGACCGTGTGAAGGCACCCCTGAAACCCCTACCGATAATAGGGGAACCCTTCCAGAAAGTAGCGATGGACCTTGTAGGACCCCTTATGCTTCCTAGCAGGTCAGGGAAGCGCTACATCCTCACGGTGGTGGTTTTTGCCACCCGGTACCCTGAGACGGTAGCGCTTGGCACCATAGATGCCAAGACAGTGGCAGCAGCTTTGATGAACATTTTTTCTAGGGTAGGTTTCCCTAGTGAGATCCTAACCGATCAGGGGTCGCAGTTCATGAGTGAACTGTTACATTGTCTCTGGCATGCATGCGGTGTACGGCACCGGCGCACTACCCCTTACCATCCCCAGACAAACGGATTATGTGAGAGGTTTAACAGTACCCTGAAGCAGATGCTTCGGACCTTTTTAGAGGCGGAGGGGAAAGACTGGGAGATTAATTTACAGCACTTGCTGTTTGCCTACCGAGAGGTACCGCAGGAATCTACAGGCTTCTCCCCCTTTGAGCTACTATATGGCCGCAGGGTACTTGGACCTCTGGACCTATTCCATGAGGGATGGGAAGGGGAGGCTACTGCTACTGCTACTGATGCTTCAGTGATCCCATATGTAGTAGATCTACGAGACCGGTTAGTGATGCTCATGGGGGTGGCCCAGGACCACCTCAGGGCCGCTCAGACCAAGCAAAAGCAATGGTATGACCGGCATGCCCGTAGCAGAGAATTCATCCCAGGACAGCAGGTGCTTGTTCTCAAACCCACCCGGGAGAACAAGTTGATGGTTGCCTGGTTGGGATCGTACCCGGTCATCCGAAAGGTGAATGAGTACAATTATGTTGTACAGTTAGAGCCTGAGAGGCACAAGACATATCACATTAACATGTTGAAGGAGTACAGAGCACCGAGTATGGGAACAGTAATGGCCATTTGTAGCCCACTGCTGGAGGATCCGGCGAGCAATGCTCTGCCTGATCTCCTTGGGGAGGCGAGGCAGGGAAACACTGTGGAGCAGGTGGAGATAGGGGCACAGTTGAGTGCTAGGCAGAAGGGAGAAGCCAGGGACATGCTAGCTAAGTATGGGGCCCTCTTCACTGACATGCCAGGGACCACACATCTCACAAAACACCCAGTGCACACAGGGGACCTGCAGCCTCTGCATAAGCACGCTTATAGAGTGTCAGCAGAGGTCAAGACCAGTATGGAGAAGGAGATAGAGGAGATGCTGACCCTAGGGGTAATTACTCCGTCCCAGAGTCCTTGGGCAAGCCCGGTAGTCCTAGTTCCTAAAAAGGACAAGACCACCCAGTTTTGTGTGGACTACCGCCTGCTCAACGCTGAGATGGTGTCAGATGCCTATCCCATGCCCCGCATGGATGAGTTACTAGATAAACCCGCGGAGGCAAAGTATCTGACCACTATGGATTTGAGCAAAGGCTATTGGCAAATCCCACTGACCCTGGAGGCTAGGGAGAAGTCAGCATTCATCACTCCAAGTGGCCTCTATGAGTTTTTACTGATGCCATTTGGGATGAAGAATGCCCCGGCTACCTTCCAACGACTGGTCAATAGGTTACTGGAAGGGATGCAGAGCTATGCCAGGGCTTACTTAGATGACATTGCTGTCTTTAGTAATTCCTGGGACTCTCACTTAGGACATGTAGCTGCGGTGCTAGATAGGACCAGGGAGGCTGGGCTTACCTTGAAACCCACTAAGTGTATGGTAGGGATGGCAGAGGTCCTGTACTTAGGGCACAGGGAGGGCACCTCAAACCAGAGCCAGCTAAGGTAGAAGCCATAGTTCAGTGGCCTGTTCCAAAAACCAAGAAACAGGTCATGGCATTTTTGGGCACCGCAGGGTACTATAGGAAGTTTGTCCCACAGTACAGCGCCGTGGCCAAAACCCTGACTGATTTGACTAAGAAGCAACTGCCTGTGCTTATCACCTGGACTCCTGCCTGTGAAACTGCTTTCCAGGCACTGAAAACTGCGCTTGCTGGGGCCCCCATACTGGCTGCCCCAGACTATACCAAACATTTCCTCATACAGACTGATGCCTCAGACTGTGGCATTGGGGCTGTGTTGAGCCAAGTGGGGGACGACGGTAGAGAGCACCCTGTGGTATACCTCAGCCGAGAACTACTTCCCAGAGAGATGGCCTATGCCACCATTGAGAAAGAGTGCTTGGCCATTGTGTGGGAACTCAAAAAACTCCAGCCCTGAGGCGCATGCGTGGCAGCAGAGAGGATGGCAGTGTGATCTAAGTGCTCTGTGCCCCACTCTTAGAAATCGTTAAATAAAAACCTTTGAAATCAACAGAAACATGATACAAACACCACAAATAACTCCCCTTCACTTCAGGATGGCGAAGCGACTATCCAAAACCCCTAAATCAAAAGGACCCCCCAATATTTTGGCAGTACCAGAAGCAGCACTGCGGATGCTGCAATGGCGCCGATTTTGAATCAGGGCTCTGTTTCAGAGCAGGAGGGGGAGCGGGAAGAAAATGAAAACCCTGAGTTTCTCCCAGTCAGAATTTGTGATTTTTATCATTTATACAACGATCTAAAGACATTATTACAAGCGGAGATAAAGGAGTTGGGGAGAGAAGTGGGCAGGCTGGGGGAGTGTACTGGACAGGTCGAAACACAACTGGACTTAACAGCAAAAGCAACCAAGCGCAACGAAAAGAAAACTGGAGAATTACAAGCACAAATTGATGAACTGCGGGATAAACAAGAGGACGCAGAGAACAGAGATCGATGTAACAATGTCCGAATTAGGGGGGTCCTTGAGACAGCGGGGGAGTGTGAGGACTTTGTACTGCGATGGTTGGGGGAGCTGTTACCTGAGATCCCTAAGGAACGACTCGAGATGGACCGCTGCCATAGGGCATTACGTTCCAGGCCTATGCAGTCGGAGCAACCACGCGACATAATAGTGAGAATGCACTATTATAGTACCAGGGAAGCCATCCTGCAGAAGACCCGCTCCTTACCTACAATTGAATTCGAGGGGGCCCGCATGCTGATCTTTCAGGACTTATCCCCTATGACCCTGATGAGTAGCAGATCATTGCTCCCGGTCACAAAGATCCTCCGGGAGAAAAATGTACGCTACCGCTGGACCTTTCCGTTTAGTCTAGTGGTCAGCAGGAATGGGAGACCGGTCTCATTGAAAGATCCAGGAGAAGGGGAGGCTTTCTTGCATAAGCTGGGCCTGGGGGGAGCCCCGACTGTAAGAGCGGAAGCAGAGGAGGCGCCGGGCCCCAGTTGGGCTACGGTGGGACGGGCCCCACGGCCTCCGAGAGATAACCGTTGAGACGAGGATTAGCCCACTGAAAAACACTTACACCAGTTTGTCCAGTTTGCATTAAGTTGATTCAGTTTTCAAAGTTTGGCCCAGCACACGATGTACCCCCCCCCACCGTGCCAAGGTCGGGCCCAGGAGTGGCAGGCAGATGCCCTTGGACCCGCTCTCCAAAACAGTGGATTCATGCAACGGGAGTCCCTAAGCCCAAGATCCCGTGGAGCAGAGACCATCATGTCGAGCCAATAAGACACTCACCTGAAAATGCGGTCCACGAGGTCCAAAGATGGTCACAGCCACGAGGCATCTGGAATGCAGAAGCCGGAAACCCACGCCAGCCAGGAGGTGAGCGCGAAAGCATCCTGCCCGGCGGGAAGACAAATCCAAAATGGCGGCCGCCGGATGTCCGGAGACGGAAGTGGCTCAGCGGCCATCTTGGAGGGGGCAACACAGCAAGGAAATGATGCAAGAGTGCCGCAACAGGAGGAGAAACCACGGGACGCCTGCACAGCCGCCGGAGCTTGAACAGGGAGCGGGAAGAAGCTGCAATCAGGGCTGAGGGCCCATTAAAGCATCGAAAGGACACAATGGAACAGTGTTAGAGTGCTCCGAGGAGAGGTCGCACGAGAGGGGCAAACGGGCGGGCATGCAGAAGACAGCGGAAAGGCAGCGGGGACGGAGGAGAAGAGCAGGGGGTTGGATGTAGACGGAAAGGTAGAGGAAGTTAGCGGGGGGGATAGTTGAGTCGGAGAAAGAAGCAAGACATGACAGGGGATAGGGAGTCGTACTAGTGGTTAGGGTGGACACTGAGCATCAAGAAGGTAAGGTAGGTGACAGGGGAGTAGTTAGAAGGAGGGGGAAGTTAAAGAAAGAGGCGAAATCAAGAAGTGGCGAAAGTTAGTAGGGAGAAGGGATGTAGGCAGAGGGATAGAGAGTGGGACATAATGGAGTTAGGGAGGAGACAAAGAGAGAGGGAGAGGATTGGAAAGCGACAGCAAGTGAAAGAGAGAAGGAAAGGAAAGGGTAGGTAGTAAGGGGTCGGAGAGGAAGAAGAGGTAGGTGAAGAAGGCAATTGGATGGAGACATAGTAGGAGGGTAGGAAGCGAGCCCAGAAGGGATGAAGGAACACCGGAGGTGGGGGAGAATCAGGGAAAGGAGGAGAAGAGAGGGGCAAATTAATCTCGGGAGGACTTGGAATGAGAAAGAAGAGGTTAGGTCAGACAACCGGAGCAGGGAGGGACTTCACGGCGCGCCAGAGAAAGGGGGGAGTAGTTGAGGAAAAGCTCTGTGACCCTGGGGCGGAGGCAGAGGGTGATGTCAACAGTGGGCCAAAACAAGAGTGGATGTTTAAAAAATAAACAATATAAAAAAAAAAAAAAACACAGTTGAGAGCGGGGCAGGGCCTACGGGAGCCGAGCCTGCTCTGCAGCCTACATGGGCCTGGGACTGGATCTGGGCAGCTCCAGTAAAGCCCTTTGGGAAGAAAGGGGAGACAGGAAGGGTGAGGAGTGGGTGGTTAGTTACCTGCAGCGTACCCCCAGCTCCCAAAGGCAAGGGACCCGGAGTCAAGTTAGCGGGGCCAGGACTCTGGGAACTTTATGTGTTGTTCATATCTGTATGTGTGCATGTGTCCCCCCCCCCCCAGGTTTCCCCTGTGTTTTCTCCCAGCCCCACGAAAACATCGTCCAGAAGAGAGCCGATGGGTCGTAATAGAAGCCGGAGATCGGTACCTGAAAGAGCCGGCAGCAGAGATGAAGGCAACACTGCTTTTAGTCGAGGGTTCATACCACCAAACAGATGAGTAATGAATTGATCCTTATCTCACACAATGTTAAAGGATTTAACAACCCCATCAAGCGTAGGATTGCGTTCCGAGATTATGTCCACAAAAAAGCTGATATCATTCTTATCAGGGAAACACACTTTTCTAAACAAAATGCCCCCAAATACCTTGACACACACTGTAGGGCAGTCTATTTATCTTCGGCAGCAGTCAAAAAAAGGGGAGTGGCCATCTTGATCCACAACCGGTTACCCCTAGTAGTGACGGAGACTCATAGAGATATAGATGGGCGGTACATAATCATAATAGGGACGATACACGGTCAAGAGGTCACCTTGGTATCCATCTATGCCCCATGTGAACAAACGCCGCAGTTCTTCACGGCATTTTTTGACAAACTACATACAATGGCACGTGGTTGCATTATACTAGCAGGAGACATTAACAGAACCCTGGACCCAGATATGGACAGATGCACGGGCTCTAACCTACCACATAAACATGACGTACTAAACCTAACTCAAGGGATAAAAGATTGTCAGCTGATAGACATATGATGAGAGCAGCATCCCACGACAAAAGCATACACCATCTATTCACACCCACATGACAGATACAGTAGGATACACTACTTTCTAATATCTCATAAAGCGGTCCCCGTGGTCTCCCATTCTGGGATTCTTGATATTTCATGGTCAGACCACGCACTCATAGAGCTGCAGTGCACACTGGGGGGCGCTAGACAGGCCCGGGGCGACCTGGAAATTGAATGAGCTGCTTTTAAAGAACCCAGTCTCAGAGCGGGAAATTGGAGAGAGAATCAAGGAACATTTCGAGCTCAACACCGGGAGCGTGTCATCACACTCTACGCTTTGGGAGGCCCATAAGGCAAACCTGAGGGGCATCCTAATGAATTTAGCAGCTCGCACAAAGAGAACAAAGGAGGCCCAGATAAAGAGATACGAGAGAGAGTGGCACATCTCTCCGCACTCCATATAGCCAACAAACAGGGAAGCACCCTAAAGGAGCTCTCTGACGCTAAAATTAAGCTGAATCTGTTGCTAACCTCCAGGGCCGAGAGGGAGTTGGCCTGGTCTAAGCGGAAGTTTTTTGACAAAGCCAACAAGCCAGATACCTTACTTGCCAACAAATTACGTAACAAGCACCCAAATTATAGTATCACTGCAATTCGAACACAGGGGGGGACCTCACCTCCAGTCCTTGAGGAATAGTAGAAGAGTTCCAACAATACTACGAGATTCTCTATGATGGAGACAAGGTCAACCACACACAAAAGACCAGAGAAAAATTAGAGAAATTCTTAAAAGAGGCACAACTTCCTAGGTTGGGCAGGGTGGAGGGCGAAGCACTACAGGAAGATGTCACGATAGAAGAGATAACAGAGGTAATAAAGTCCCTTAAGCCTGCCAAAGCCCCTGGGCCGGACGGCTTCTCAAATTTATACTACAAAAAATATCTTAAAATTCTAGCGCCACATCTCTTGAAATTATTCAATGAAATCCTAGCAGGGGGCTCCTTCCCATCCCAGATGCTCCAGGCCTCTATCTTGCTGATCCAAAAACCAGGCAAGGACCCAGTAGACTGTTAGACCTATCGGCCCATCTCCCTGATCAATTCTGTCATAAACATTTTCTCTAAACTAATAGCCAACAGGGTGGGTATAGTCCTACCGAGGTTAATCCATCCGGATCAGGTGGGGTTTATTGGAGGAAGGCAAGCAGCAGACAACACTAGATGGATAATAGATTTAATCGATCTGGTCAATAAAAATAAAATCCCGTCTATGGTATTAAGTCTTGATGCAGAAAAAGCCTTCGATAGGATCGACTGGACCTATCTAGAAGCAGCCCTGAGAGCCTTTGGTTTTGGAGGACGCATTCTAGAGGCTATCCTTGCTTTATATCATGGCCCCACAGCAAGGGTGCGCCACCAGGGATACCCCTCAGACCAATTCCAGATTCGTAGTGGGACGCGACAGGGGTGCCCCCTGTCCCCGTTGCTGTTTGCCCTATGTATAGAGCCCCTGGCGGCGCACATCCGCCTTAACCCAAATGTAGCAGGGATAGATGTAGGGGGCCAGTCCCACAAAGTGGCGCTATATGCAGATGACGTCGTCCTGACACTGTCAAGACCCCTGACCTCCCTGCCCAATGTTTTTGAGATCCTGGGAAGATTCAATCAAATTTCGGGGTTTAAAATTAACCAGTCCAAATCCGAAGCCTTCAACCTAAACCTCCCAAAAACGATAGAGAAACTGATCGAACTAAACTTTAACTTTAAATGGCAAGCCTCCTCAATCAAATACTTGGGTATTTACATCACAAAGGATTATAATTCCTTATATAAAGCTAACTACCCCAAACTATTTCAGTCTCTGAAAGAGGATTTCAGGGTGTGGGCGGGATATAGCATTTCCTGGTTTGGAAGAATCTACAGCATTAAGATGAATCTTCTTCCCCGGGTGCTCTATCTGTTCCAGACTCTCCCTATACCCCTAGTGCGGGCGGACATCCTCGCCTTACAGGCCAAAATCATGAAATTTATATGGCACAACAAGAGCCTGCGAATAGCAAAAAGCATACTAACACGGACAACGATTAGAGGAGGACTGGCGGTACCTTGCTTGTTGGCATACTATAAAGCAGCGTAATTATGCCAAATTATCCAGTGGCATTCTGACACGTCACTGCGGCGGTGGGTGGCACTAGAGAGAGACTGTTGTGATCCAATAGAGCTTCACAACCCAATCTGGCAGCCTAAAAGATGTAGTAACACAGTGGGGACGCTGCTACGGTCAATGGCGAACTCTCTAGCGGTGTGGGGGAATGTCAAATTTAGACATAACTTAACATCTAAAAATTCCTTAATGACCCCGCTACTGCAGAATCTGAATTTCGCCCCGGGGATGACAGGTGCTCACCATTTTATAGTTTGGACACAGTCGGGTTACAAGCGACTTGTGATTACACAAATCAAATCAGAAAAAGGGATGCCAAACACCGAACTATTTCATTACCTCCAGATCAGAGCATTTTACAATAAATTCCCAATTCGACCGGCAAGGACCAACTTTGAGCAGCTGTGTTCCAGAGGTACGGACACAAGGGGATTTACCTCCAGAATGTATAGGGAAGTGGTCTGTCCAGAAGGACCTGCAGACACCAGACTGAACTACATGATAAAATGGGAGACTGATCTAGGGGAGACTTTAGAGGATGAGGACTGGACACTTATCCTACAAGCGGCAGCCAAAAGCTCCATATGCTCAACATTAAAAGAGAACGCATATAAGGTCCTGATGCGCTGGTACCACACCCCACTAAAACTGTCTAAATTTGTCAGTGGATACTCCCCGCCCTGCCCCAAGCAGTGCGGGGAGGTAGCTGATTTACTCCATATGCTGTGGTCCTGCCCTAAGGTAGTCCCGATTTGGGAAGAAATCAGAGGTTGGACACAAAGGATTCTCGATTTGGAGTTCCCCCTGGACCTGTGGCTGTTCCTCTTGGGCAGACGAGTCCAGGGACTGCCAAAGTCGGCACACAAATTGGTTGCACATTTGGCAACCGCCACCAGGTGTGAGATCGCAGCGGTATGGAAAAAGCGAGAATTACCAATAATCCCCAGAATTCGAAATAGAATTTGGCACGTCTGTCAGATGGAACAGTTGACGAGCTGGGTCAACGACACTGGCAGCAATTTCCTAAAAGTATGGGCACCATGGATTGACCACACAGACATCCCAGGGGTGGATACCAGTACAATTTTGCAATAATAACAGGAAATGCGTTCCCTGGTGATGGGGCAAGACATAAGCAGAGTACTATAGGTGAGAGGTAGGACCCATCCCATTGTTAAGATCAGCATCTAAGAGTTCACCCAAGGGGCGCCCGGCGAAAATCAACAACTGAAGCGGATGATTACAGACCCAGAAACTACACGAAGCATCTCTTACCCCCCCCCCCCCCTACGCCCCCCTCCCGGTCCCTACCCGATGTTGTCCTGTCTTGGTTATGTCAGTCAGGTTAGTCAAGTCCTGTGAGTAAATGTTGTCTGTCTAGTCTTCAGCAAGGTTAATGATAACCAACGGTAGTGAGAGCCGGGGCAGAAATACCGATGGGCATAGAAATGTTACATAATGGTCTGTGTTATAATGTATAATATGTATGACCCAATAAAAATTTGAAGTTGGAAAAAAAAAAAAAACTCCAGCCCTATGTGTATGGAAGGCCTTTCACGGTCCTCACAGACCACAACCCCCTGAGTTGGCTGCAGAGGGCATCAGAGGAGAATGCCAAGTTGCTAAGGTGGAGCTTGGCCTTGCAAGAGTTTGAGTTTACTATTCAGCACAAAAAGGGTAGTGAAAACAGCAATGCTGATGGACTTTCACGTCAGGACTATCCCTCTGAGACTGAGTTCATTAAGGGTGCCAGCAGTGCCCCACTCCCCGTTAGGGCCAGTGGGCCACAGGTCACCCATTAAGAAGGGGAGGTGTAGAGGGAGAAAGGAGGTGGCCCGGTATTAAAGGGATTGCACCCCATATGGCCATCCCCTAACCTCACCAGAGAGACAAGGGGTTAACTGGACTGTGGTCCAGGGATGTGGTTTGCACCTTGTTATACCTTGAAAATGTATGTTCCCCTGTTCCCATGTTTCATTATAAGCCTGTATTTTAATGTTTTAAAGTGCATTTCTGTATCTCCAGTTCTGGAGGTAGCAGAGAGTTGATATTTGGCCAATATGCGGAGTCACTGTAGGCATTAAAAACTGGCAAAGGTCGACCCACTGAGCCCACCAGAATGGAACTTATTAATATGTGTAGATATTAAAGTGTATATGTATTTTATTTTGGATCTGGTCTGAAAATGCAGACGCCATCTGCTAGGCTAATAGGTCATGAAGGACAGCCGGCTGAGTAGCCTAAGCACCGTGATCAAAAAGTTAACTGCCTTGATTGTTTACCCAATGTCTAGGGATTAAGTATTAATCAATCAACAAACTCTGCCAGTCTAATTGTTACCTGAGGACATGGGTTAGTCTGTTAGTCTGTTAGTCTCCACGTTAGGGAGTGGATACAGATAATTGTTCAACAATAGGCTGTATTCAATGTTAAGAATAGGGTTGCACAGGTATATAAACTGTGTCAACCCTACAGTTTTGAGTTGTGCTTCTGATTCCACCTGGAATGTCACCGGATTGAGGGAGAATTGCTAGCTGATACTTCTCCATTCCCCAACCCTAAGTAAGTGTTACCTTCTTGTCTGTTAATTGTACTATATTGCTGTGTTCACCTTATTTAAGGAATAAATTATATTTTATTATATCTAAGCCTCGTTCAGTTCAACCCAGATATTTGGTGTTCATTATATCTTGTCATAAGCTACCGTGACAGGGGGTTTCACAATAAAATCTATAGAAATCAAAGTCCATGGCTGCTGTGGGATAGGTGTCACAAAATTCCCATGCTTTAGTGCGGGTTGTCTCGTTGTGAGTTCAGTGCTCACAGGATTGGACATGCTCTTCAACATCAAGGCACTGGTACTGCCATGAAAGGAGATCCTTCCTTCTCCTACACTGGCGACACACTTTATTCGAGCTTGGCTAGTCCCACGAATTCGGGTATACCCGGGTGTATTGAGGTTTGTGACTGTTTTCTGCCCGAGTGCATTGAGTTATTTTCCAAGCAGGGATTGAAGCATTTTATTCCCGCTGGCTGCAATACTGCACAGTATATATATATATACTGCATTACAATTCATGAATTTATGCCATCTGGTAGACACGCGAAGCATTGCAGCCTATTAAATCCTAATCATTATCATTTAACAGATCAGCCGCCCATCAGCCAGGCATGAACCCAGGCTGGGAAGGCAAATGCAACGGGGCTTGTCAGAG
Organism: Ascaphus truei; assembly: GCF_040206685.1. Taxonomy (NCBI): domain Eukaryota; kingdom Metazoa; phylum Chordata; class Amphibia; order Anura; family Ascaphidae; genus Ascaphus; species Ascaphus truei. The sequence continues at coordinate 5,551,573 of NC_134493.1, forward strand.
GTGAGGAGTGGCGCATTCCAGGTATCTGCCAGGTACATACCGGGTATTTGCTCGAATAAAGTGTGTCGGTGCAGTATTTCCTGGGTGACAAGCAGTTACTTGGTGAGATTTCAGGAATTCCAATCAGATTCTTTCAAACAATATATAGAGTGACCCTTTAAATAACAAACAGTCCTGTTGCTCCTCAAATGGTGCAGACATAGATTGGTGAATGGACTGCATATAAGGGTCTGTGATGGTCACTTTCTGGATGCCAACATTCAGTCTGCAACTTTTCACACCACCGGGTCCAACACCCAGCTGCTAAAGTTACCACGAACACTAGCTATGTCTTCTGTATAGCTTCCTCTCACTGCACACGTGGGCTCCTTCTTTTTCTTGCTGGCCGGCACTCTATGCTAGGATTAAGCCTCTCAAGTGGGTGAGATCTTATTGCCCTATGCCCACTCTGTTTTTCCCTGTGTGGTTGCCCCCTCATTAAGCCTAACCTGTGTAATTGAACTGAAATATTATTTTTACCATTCTCCCCACATTCTTCAAGGCCATAGCACTAATAGTAGATATGGCAAACCTTTCTCAATCCATTCCATGGAGTTTGATGGGTTTTCATTTGCCAAATTCAATCCACAGAAGGAAATCTGCCATAGTGTTACTTCATTGCAGGGCCACCTCAAATTAATTGTTAGGTCTCCGCCACACAGATTTTAAAGAATCCGTTTGAATGTTTTTACATTGGTACTTATATACTCCTCCCATAATAATTCCAATTGATGGATTCGGATTCCATTTGATGAATTCGGATTCCATTTGCATTTTCTGATTCAGAATCAGACGAAATTTAAGTAATAAGAAAAAAACATGAATGTGCTTCTTTTAAACTAATCCATGGAATTCTGCAGATAAAAGGAACTAGCCAATCCAAGGTGGATTTGAATTTCATTGAAAATATAGCCCATCTCTACCTACAGTAATAGCAGCCAACATCTCTCCTATTCCATCCATATTCTCACTGCCTTCCCACGACTCTCTGCTGCTGACCTATCCCTGCTCATGCTCACAATTCAAAAGCACAAGGCCTTAACGTTAATGACTGCGAGCAAAAGCTGCTCCCGCCCACATGGCAGGATCCATGTGCAACCATGGCTAGCCCTTGCCTTTGCCTTGGGCACATGAAAATCAATTTAACTTAATGATGTGATTAATGTTTATCCTTTTTGAAGATTATTTTTTAACATACACATATTGTCATATATATATATATATATATATATATATATATATATATATATATATATATATATATATATATATAGAGAGAGAGAGAGAGAGAGAGAGAGAGAGAGAGAGAGAGATTTATTTAGTGTGAAAATCAATTGCCTCTCTGTAATCTACATATTTTACAATACTATATATTACATATTTTGTTGGATAAGTCTGACCACTACTCACATTGATTTGCAATATCATTGTTTAATGTTCATATTAATTAAGAATGTTGATATATATATATATATATATATATATATATATATATATATATATATATATAATCAAAAAATAAATAGATGATACCGTTCTGTGGCTAACAAAATGCTTTTATTTGTGTGAGCTTTCGAGATACACTGATCTCTTCTTGCGGCGATGTTACAATGAATGAAGCAAGGATTACTTAAAAACAGTGTCTCTTGGAATGTTATCTGTGCTGGTCCTTCCCCCGGTGTGGATGTGTTTTATGGCTAGAGGTGTCAAAGGGTAACTGAAAGCAAGTGAAGAAAGAGTGTGTATGTGTATCAGTGGGAATAAAAATGAATGGAGAGCCCACAGTATAAACAGTGCTCTACACAAGGTGTGTGTGGAGTGAGAGGGATATAAATGGTGTGGGTGGGTGTGGAAATGTGAGAGTTTGTAGCACAACTAAAAGTGTGTGTGGATACTATGTGGTCCCTATTGGTGTATAGGGATGGAAAAATAAGGAGTATTAGTATGTGTGAGAGACAGCTGTGTGTGCATACATATAGCACAGTATGTACAGACATGGCCTTTAGTGCTCATGGGAAGAGAGTTCGCTAGTGTCAGTAATGACTCATAAAATTTCGATCTCTGTTTAGGCCACTGCTAAGTGTCCCGAACAGTTGCATAAATTTGTATTCATGCAACCGTCTCTCTTTTGGGGTTTTAAGATTACCTTTGAGTATGGCAACCCTCAGATCGTTCATCTTATGGCCAGAGTCAGAGAAATGTTCGCCAACAGGACTGTCTCTTGTTCCACGTGTGATGCTGTGGCGATGCAGGTTCATTCTCTTGTTTAGCCCCTGTCCTGTCTCACCTATGTAGTAGCAGCCCCCTGGGCATTTCATGCACATGATGAGGTACACGACATTGCAGGAGGAACTTGTGAACCCTCCTCTGATTTTGTATTCCCGATTCTTGTGTGGTATTTGTATTGTGTCCGCTGTGTAGAGCATTGCGCAGGTTTTGCATCTTGGGTCCTGGCATGGTTTTGTCCCGCATTCAGTTGTACTGCTGAATACTTTACTCCTCACCATAATATTCTTGAGATTATGGGGTTGTCTGTATGATAATAAGGGTGCTTCAGGGAAGACCTGTTGCAGTCTTGTATCTTCCTGGAGAATGGGTTGTAGTTTCCTGGCGATCTTGCGTAGGGCTCCTAGGTGTGGGTTATATGTGACCACCAAAGGAACCCTGTCGCTTGTCTCCTTCTGTAACAACTGAATGCGGGACAAAACCATGCCAGGACCCAAGATGCAAAACCTGCGCAATGCTCTACACAGCGGACACAATACAAATACCACACAGGAATCTGGAATACAAAATCAGAGGAAGGTTCACCTGTTCTTCCAGCAATGTCGTGTACCTCATCATGTGCATGAAATGCCCAGGGGGCTGCTACTACATAGGTGAGACAGGGCAGGGGCTAAACAAGAGAATGAACCTGCATCGCCACAGCATCACACGCGGAACAAGAGACAGTCCTGTTGGCGAACATTTCTCTGACTCTGGCCATAAGATGAACGATCTGAGGGTTGCCATACTCAAAGGTAATCTTAAAACCCCGAAAGAGAGACGGTTGCATGAATACAAATTTATGCAACTGTTCGGGACACTTAGCAGTGGCCTAAACAGAGATCGAAATGTTATGAGTCATTACTGACACTAGCGAACTCTCTTCCCATGAGCGCTAAAGGCCATGTCTGTACATACTGTGCTATATGTATGCACACACAGCTGTCTCTCACACATACTAATACTCCTTATTTTTCCATCCCTATACACCAATAGGGACCACATAGTATCCACACACACTTTTAGTTGTGCTACAAATTCTCACATTTCCACACCCACCCACACCATTTATATCCCTCTCACTCCACACACACCTTGTGTAGAGCACTGTTTATACTGTGGGCTCTCCATTCATTTTTATTCACACTGATACACATACACACTCTTTCTTCACTTGCTTTCAGTTACCCTTTGACACCTCTAGCCATAAAACACATCCACACCGGGGGAAGGACCAGCACAGATAACATTCCAAGAGACACTGTTTTTAAGTAATCCTTGCTTCATTCATTGTAACATCGCCGGAAGAAGAGATCAGTGTATCTCGAAAGCTCGCACAAATAAAAGCATTTCGTTAGCCACAGAACGGTATCATCTATTTATTTTTTGATTATTGAAGCTCGGCTAACACGGTACTGATACCTCTACATGTATATGTATATATATATATATATATATATATATATATATATATATATATATATATATATATATATATATATATATATATATATATATATATATATATATATATATAGAGTGGGTTTACTGGCTTTGCATCTCTTCCCAGCCTCTGTCTAAAAGCTGTGTTTAAAACAGTATGCATTGGTTTGAGGATTTGCTTGTGTAATAAGAGCTTGAGACAAAAGGTGGCACTGTGTGCTCATTTGCATGTAATTTCCCAGAATCCCTTGCTGCAGTGGAAACTCTGTGCGCTGGGCGATAATGGGGAGAGACAGGGTTGCAGACCTGTCTAAGTCATGCAAACGAACATACAGGAATATTTACAGTTGCTTTATGCTTTACTGTGGAGGGTTTTTGTCACTTTTCTTACCCACCATAACTTTAATAATTGTGATATATATATCTTTGAACGAAAGTGTACCGAGAGAATAAATCCAAAATGTTCTCTCATATATATATATATATATATATATATATATATATATATAGTTTTGTATTCACGTTTATTTGTTCAATATATATATATATATATTTATATATATATATATATATATATATATATATATATATATATATATATATATATATGAGAGAACATTTTGGATTTATTCTCTCGGTACACTCTCGTTCAAAGGGTCTAAATGAGTGCTTGGATACAAGCACACTGGTTTAGTGTTCTTGTCTTGCTGTTCTCTGCATTACTGCTCAGGTTACTATATAGAGTCTTCTCCCCCTGTCTGATAAATACTCCAATGTGTTGATTACAGTAGATACTGTAGGGTTCTGTGCCTCTGGAGGGGTTTCCTTTGTAGTACAATTTACACTCAATAATTAAATAGGTGTTTAGTTCTCAGTCAATCCAGGCTATCTGTGTTAATTTTTAGCACTGGTACATTTTTTATTATCATATTATTCTTGATTTATTAAATATTTAATAATATGTATATCAATTGTTTACAATTTTTTATTTTTGATATATATATATGTTATAATATGTATATATTTTTTCCTTTAGTTGTATTTTTATTTATATTGCAAAATACAATTTTTTTTATTATTTATTGTATAAATTATTGGTGTTGTGTTGTTCCCATCACACACAGGGAACTATAACATTTTTATATATGTATCTAATGGTATATTTATTTGAGTTATGTGATAGGGTTTAGTATATGTTACTGTAGCTTAGATTAATTACAGATATAGGTTCCAATTATATATGGTTTATTTTTTCATATTCAATGAATGTTAGATTGGAATCAGTAGGCTATCTTTCTGGTACTGTTAGTATTAGTAGAGATTAAATTAATTTAATAAATTAGTTGGGTTATTCTTAGTATATGATGTGATTAACACAAATATTGATGAATTGTTGTGTACATTTTATAATGTATTTGTGTTTTTTTGATGTTGCAAATCTCTGTTTTTTGGTGAATCAGTAATTTGGTTAAAGAATAGCTTTACATCACTCAGCCTATTTCATTGGCTGTCCCTGACAATCAGACATCCCCTGACGAAGTTGCCTTTGTGTGACGTAACGCGTAGTGTTGGTGATGTCATCGCGCTGGGTGTGTCTACACTGAGTCCTGGGCATGCCTGCGATCTTACGAGCTGTATTTTCAAGTGCTGGCAACTATCCTACAGTATGCAGGAGCATAGGACGTGGAGGCACTGATTGACTCAGTCTCCTGGCGCCAACTTGTGACAGGAGTTGGTGGAGGCTACAAACTGTGCAGATATACCTTGCCTACCTGGGGCCCTCTCACCCCCGCAGATGACTACACACAGATATTTCTCTCCCACGTATGGTTGCTTTTTTTAATCCTGTAAGTGCATTTCCTTTGGGCTGCAGATTTTTAATAAATGTACTCTTTTGTTTAAACAGTTACATGCTATGGAGCTTGCGCTTCTGTTTGTTTTTTGTTTATATATATGTAACGGGTATTCCACCCCACCCAATCGCAGATATAGTGAGGGTGCGGGGAACTTAGTGTTACAAGTGTGGTGCTCTACCTGTTAGGCTCACAGGAGGGCTGAGCTTCCGCCACGGGGAACCTGGGGCAATTATATTAGGAGTAACCCTGTACTCGGTGCAGCGCCTTCACCTGCGATGGTTCCCGGCAAAGCGGGAATTGGTCCTCGCAGGACACATACAAATAACCAGCACACCGTATGTAAACAATCAATGACTGTACTTGTGCACATAGAACGTACTTGCATATAATAACCATAAGCAGATGCACGTATATCAACAGGTGTCCCTCCCTAGAGGAGACACTAACAACCGCGTCGCGCAGGACGCTACCTTCCCTCACAAACCCCACCGGATGATCCCACCCAGTGTCCAATAGCCCCACGCAGTATTACCCCACCCTTCAAGTGAGATGTGTATGTGTGACTGCGCAGCCACTATAGCAGCTGCAGCTTTTATTCTTATAAATCACCGTCTTTTACCTGGCATGTTCCTGGAATGCCACGCTGTTCACCTGGAGCATGCCGCGCTCCTTTTGCCTTCCCAGCCAGGCGCATGCCCGGCTGACATGCGGTTGATGTGTTAATTGATAATGGTTCAGGATTTACTAGGCTGCAATGCTTCGCGTGTCCACCAGATGGCATAAATTCATGAATTGTAATGCAGTATATATGTGTGTGTATATGTATATATATATATATATATATATATATATATATTTATATATATATATAAATATATATATATACTGTATAACAACAACCCCTATAACCCTTAATATACAGTACTGTACACATACAGTACTGTATATGCACATCAATGATACTATAGGCCGGCAGGGGCGAGATGTGTTTGCAGCAGAGAGAGATCCGCTGCTCTCTCTCTGCGCAAACATCGGCACTTTAAAAATTCTTTAAAATACATTTTTATTCATAGTGTAGATGTGCAGGGGGTCTCCGGAGCTGAACCGCGTTGGTTTCAGGTCCGGGGACCCCCTGCTCCCCGAGATACAGCCCCCTTTATGAGGTGCCGGTATCCATCTGCATTTAAAGGTCCCGATTACGTGACAGCGGCATGTAAACAAAGCAGAGGGATACCGGCACCCCCTAAAGGGGCCTGTATCTCGGGGACCAGGGGGTCCCCGGACCTAAAACCACAGTGGTTCATCTCCGGAGACCCTCTGCACATGTACAGTATAAATAAAACACATATATAAATAAACACTCGTTCCTTACCTTAGCGGCTATGCGCTATGGTAAAGAAGCAGCATTTCTGTATTTTAATAATATTGTACAGTGAGCAGGGGGTTCCCTGAGCCAGAAATTAATGCTCAGGGGACCCCCTGCTCCTGCACAATATTATTAAAATACAGAAATGCTGCTTCATTACCATAGCTGATAGCCGCTAAGGCAATGAAGGGGTTAATCCACCATGCCCGTTTTATTGTGGGTAGCGGGGGTGGGTGAAGGGGGTATTTGGCCCTTGGTGTGAGTTTAGGACTTGCGGGGGGGTTGCGGGTGCACTTAACCCCTTCACGGCCGTAGCAGTTAATACCGCTACGGTCATGAAGGGGTTAACCCCTCTCGCTACCCCCCGCAAGCCCTAAACAACCATCGTTGGGGCTAATACCCCCTTCACCCACCCCCGCTACCCACAATTAAAAAAATTCACACACAGCAGCCGCCCAAAAAATAAATAAATAAATCTAAATAAATAAATAAATACATGAATATAAATAAATACATTTAAAAAACATTTTTATTCCTAGTGTAGATGTGCAGGGGGTCTCCGGAGCTGAACCGCATTGGTTTCAGGTCTGGGGACCCCCTGCTCCCCGAGATACAGCCCCCTTTAGGGGGTGCCGGTATCCCTCTGCTTGGTTTACATGCCGCGGTCACGTGATCGGGACCTTTAAATGCAGAGGGATACCGGCACCTCATAAAGGGGGCTGTATCTCGGGTAGAAGGGGGTCCCCGGACCTGAAACCAAATGCGGTTCAGCTCCGGAGATCCCCTACACATCTACACTATGAATAAAAATGTATTTTAAATGTATTTATTTATATTCATGTATTTATTTATTTATTTAGATTTATTTATTTATTGTGCTGCTGCTGTCTGTGAATTTTTTTTATTGTGGGTAGTGGGTAGTGGGTAGTGGGTAGTGGGTGTGGGTGTGGTTATTTACACGGGATCCCCCTCCCCACATTTACATACAGTACACTGCACTCAGAAAAACAGGCAGGGAGATTTAACCGACACAATAGGGGGAGGGGGGCTTACACAGATTAGTCAAAGCAGGGAAGTTTAGCAGACACAATAGGGGGAGGGGGTCTTACACAGGTTACAGTCAAGGCAGGGAGGTTTAACACACACATTAAAAATATGTATAATGTATTTATTGTTTATTCTGCCTTAACCCTTCATTGCCTTAGCGGCTATCAGCTATGGTAATGAAGCAGCATTTCTGTATTTTTAATAATATTGTGCAGGAGCAGGGGGTCCTCTGAGCATTAATTTCTGGCTCAGGGAACCCCCTGCTCACTGTACAATATTATTAAAAATACAGAAATGCTGCTTCATTACCATAGCACATAGCCGCAAAGGTAAAGAACGATTCTTTATTGATGTGTGTGTTTTATTCATACTGTAGATGTGCAGAGGGTCTCCGGAGCAGAAACGTTTTTGTTTTAGGTCCGGGGACCCCCTGCTTCCCGAGATACAGGCCCCTTTATGGGGTGCCGGTATCCCTCTGCTTGGTTTACATGCCACGGTCACGTGATTGGGACCTTTAAATGCAGAGGGATACCGGCACCTCATAAAGGGGGCTGTATCTCGGGGAGCAGGGGGTCCCCGGACCTGAAACCAACGCGGTTCAGCTCCGGAGACCCCCTGAACATCTACACTATGAATAAAAATGTATTTTAAATGTATTTATTTATATTCATTTATTTATTTATTTATTTAGATTTATTTTATTTTTTTTGTGCTGCTGCTGTGTGTGAGTTTTTTTTTATTGTGGGTAGCGGGGGTGGGTGAAGGGGGTATTAGCCCCAACAGTGGTTGTTTAGGGCTTGCGGGGGGTAGTGGTAGGGGTTAACCCCTTCATGACCGTAGCGGTATTAACTGCTACGGTCGTGAAGGGGTTAAGTGCACCCGCAACCCCCCCCGCAAGTCCTAAACTCACACCAAGGGCCAAATATCCCCTTCACCCACCCCCGCTACCCACAATAAAGCAGGCACGGTGGGTTAACCCCTTCATTGCCTTAGCGGCTATCAGCTATGGTAATGAAGCAGCATTTCTGTATTTTTAATAATATTGTGCAGGAGCAGGGGTTCCCCTGAGCATTAATTTCTGGCTCAGGGAACCCCCTGCTCACTGTACAATATTATTAAAATACAGAAATGCTGCTTTGTTAACATAGCACATAGCCGCTAAGGTAAGGAACGAGTGTTTATTTATATATGTGTTTTATTTATACTGTACATGTGCAGAGGGTCTCCGGAGCAGAAACATTTTTGTTTTAGGTCCGGGACCCCCTGTTTCCCGAGATACAGGCCCCTTTAGGGTGTGCCGGTATCCCTCTGCTTGGTTTACATGTCGCGGTCACGTGATCGGGTCCTTGAAATGCAGAGGGATACCGGCACCTCATAAAGGGGGCTGTATCTCGGGGAGCAGGGGGTCCCCGGACCTGAAACAAACGCGGTTCAGCTCCGGAGACCCCCTGCACATCTACACCTTGAATAAAATTGTATTTTAAATATTTTTTAATGTGCCGATGTTTGCGCAGAGAGAGCAGCGGTTCTCTCTCTGCTGCAAACACATCTCGCCAGGGGACGGTCTATAGTATCATTGATGTGCATATACAGTACTGTATGTGTATGTTAGGGGTTAGAGGTGTTGTTGTTATACAGTATATACTGTATATATACAGTATATACTGCATTACAATTCATGAATTTCTCGGCTTCAAAGACAACAGATCGCAAACGCCCCCATGCGTTTTTACACGGCATTGCAGTATTGCAGCCAGCGGGAATAAAATGCTTAAATCACGGGCGCGATATAATGCAATACACCCTGGGAGAAAACGACACAAAACCGCAGATAACCGGGATACTCCTCAATTCGCGGAGCTAGCCAAGTAAGAATAAAGTTGGTCGGTACTGTATGTCCCGTGTGAATATTAGTGAGCTCGTTGGTGCACTTGTGGATTACCTGCTAGACACTCCGGTGCCCGGACCTGCCAAGGAACTTCACAAAGGATCCGAAGGCTGATGTCGGCTGAATGCAGGAGCTACCATCCGGGGCGATCCCACATGGATGGCTACTGCAACAACAGCGAAGGTCTGAGCCCAAACCTCTAGACGGACACGCAGCTTCTGCTGTGTCCCTAACTGGCTCTAGAAAGTAAGTGGCAGGGTCCCTAACCTGAGGGCTGTCCCTGACACAACTCGCACTACTGGGTGGCTCAGGGCTATCTCGGGCCTTGGGGGCTGCTGGCCTAGTGCAGGGAGTCACTGACTCCTGCACCCTACCTCCTTCCCTTGGCTACTCCTGGCTCTGACTGAACTGCGTGCTCCAAGCCCGCGAAATGTATCTATTTGCTCCTGCAGGGTCATCCTCCAGCCCTATTGGCTCCCTGGCATCACGTGGGACGCTGCAGAGGCTCATGGGACTTATAGTCCCTTCCAAGATTCTTCCCTGGTAGGCTAGCGTCTCGTGCGCTATCACTGCGCATGCGTGAGCTTCCCTGGTGGCCACTGCACAAAGAGGTTCACTGCACATGCGCAAACTCATGCGAAATAGCGGCGCCCTGCCGCCCTGCTCTGGTAGCGCCGGGAGTCCTCGCAACGCGATCGCGGCCCTAGCAACGGGCCGCGCGTGTCCCCGGCAACCCCCTGAAGCAGATCCTACCACCCCCACTCTTAAAGCCGCCCGACGGGACCGCCATTGGGCTTGGCGCCCTTGCGATCACCAGCAAGGTGAGGGGGGGAATGACTGGCAGGGGGACCTGGCTACATATATATATAAGAAAACAAACAGGTGCACACCTAGTGTATTAACGTATAAAAATATGTATTTTAAGGACCATGAACTCATTCAAATGCCCACTCACAAAGGTAGTATAAAAACAAGCGTGTATGAGATTAGATCTCAATCACCAACAAAGCGGTCCTCTCAGCACACCATGAGATCCCGGCATTCTCCTGCGTCGCTCCTCCATGTGAATTGGAGGCGGAACCTCCTCCCTTGAGCACACGGCAAAGATGTTCCTCCGGATACAAGTGATTCAAGAGTCCATACAAGCCAATGTAAATGCATTCAATTTGAATTGTGGGGAGACTCTGGAGCTCATACACAACCTCTATGGTATCCACTAAGTGAGTGTCAGCCACACAGTTAAACCACGCCCTACGTGTTTCATCATCAAAATGACATCATCGGGGTTATATTTACCCTCAGTAAATATATGTCCCCTCCCTGTTCAGTTGCGCCTCGGGGAAAGGTAGGGAGAGGAGGTAGAAAAGGGAGATAGAGAGAGGACAGAAAAAGAGTGGGGTTTTCTAAGGAACGCCCTGAATTGGGAACCATGATCACCTGCGCGATCAGAGTAATTACCCACAGTTATTTGAAAAAAGTAAAATAGATCTTCAGTGCTGGAATGATCTACTGTACAGATCTCCAGGATAGAAAGAATAGCCACAGTAACAATGAATATAGTACCAAAACGTCTGTATTTATTTAAAAAAATCCCGATTGAAATTCCATTAACTGATCTCAAAAATATTCATAATAGAATCTTCCGATTTAAATGGAAAGATAAAAGACCAAGAGTGGCAAGATCGGTAATGTTGTCTCCTAGAGAGGGCAGAGGCATGGGAGTCCCAGATATAACCAAATATTATCAGGCGCCCCAGTTAAAACAAGTAGTGTCGTGGAATAATGACCCAAAATCTACATGCTGGTTGGAGATAGTCGACCTACGCATACCCTCACTCCCTGCTGCTGATCCTATGGGGTTGGGGGAGGGTGGAGTGAGGGGCCTATTGGAAGGTTCAAGTTGGGGGTCGATGAGGTGTACATTGCAAATTTGGGCCAAAAATAAAAAGAAATACTCGCTAAACTCAAATCCCTCACTATTGACTCCTATATTTAACAACCCTGAGTTTCCACTAGGGTGCCTAAAAAACTCCTTTAAGAAATTAAAGGAATTTAAGATTGTAATGATAGACGATTTAGTGGTAGGAGGGAAACCAATGACAATCCAGGAGGTACAAACAAAATACCAAACACAGGATATTCCAATTGTTGCTTCCTACAGATTAGGCACTTTATGTTGTCAGAAGCACAGAACAAGAGCTTTCCAAATTTAACAAAATTTGAAAGACTATGCAAAATAGATGTATACTAGAAGCGTCTGATCTCGAAGATATACACGGGACTGACTTCATCAAAAAAACCTCAAAATTATAATTATATGCTAAAATGGGCTGAAGACCTGAATATAGAAATAGATAGGGAAGTCTGGGAGGACGTCTGGGAATCAGCAGCCAAAACTTCAATTTGCATGACCACGTGAGAAAATATTTACAACATTTTATTCAATGGTATCTAACCACAAGCAGGCTGAGCCAGACTTTCCCAGGCACATCGGACTTATGTTGGAGGGGAAATAGATAGGGAAGTCTGGGAGGATGTCTGGGAATCAGCAGCCAAAACTTAAAATTGCATGACCACGAGAGAAAATATCTATAACTTTTTATTTCAATGGTACCTAACCACGAGCAGGCTGAGCCAGACTTTCCAAAGCACATCGGACTTATGTTGGAGGGGGTGTGGCCTGAGAGGAGATATGGTGCACATATGGTGGACATGTCCACAGATACAAAAATTCTGGATACGTATTCAAAATATGATACAGGAAATCATGGAGCTGATAATCCCTCTAGACCCCCTGATATACCTTCTGGCTAAACCAATTGAAGAGGTTCCTGCTCCAACGAGAAAATGGATTTATTTTGTTCTCACAGCAGCCAGATGCTCAATAGCAGCTGCTTGGAAAAATATAAATGTGCCCTCAAGGCAGACAACAATTAAAAGATTAAATGGGGTTAAATTAATGGAACAATTATCAGCCCAACTTAATCAAAAACTATATGATTTCCACAAGGTTTGGGACATTTGGATCCCTTCCTAGTCTAAACAATAATACTGTATATAAAAAAAGTCTATCCACCTGCAAGTCAAGAGGTCTACTCCCCAGATCCGGTCAGCGAATCCTCCCCCCCATGCCCCTCCCAACTCTGCCTCTTGCCTGGTCCCCTCTTTATCTACCTCTTTTCTTGATCTTTTCTTTTTTATAAAATAAGACTAATATAGAATGGGAAAGACACAAAGGAACAAATAATATTTGGCTCAGTTTAACACTCAAGGTTTGCAGAAGTGAAAATGTTATGTAAAAATGTTAGCTATGTGAAGATAAATGTTTTATATATGTAAATGTATATATGCCAATATTCTGTTATATATTGACTTGTAGATTGTGAATCTATCTATGCTAAACATAAAAAAGTTGAAATTAAAAAAAAATATTTTCTCATATATTCTCTCTCTCTCTCTCTCTCTCTCTCTCTCTCTCTCTCTCCTCTCTCCTCTCTCCTCTCTCCTTTCTCCTCTCTCCTCTCTCCTCTCTCCTCTCTCCTCTCTCTCCCCTCTCTCCCCTCTCTCCCCTCTCTCCCCTCTCTCCCCTCTCTCCCCTCTCTCCCCTCTCTCCTCTCTCTCCTCTCTCTCCTCTTTCTCCTCTCTCTCCTCTCTCTCCTTGCCCTATGTGTGTTTTATTACTTGAATTGTGGGTACTGTATCTGAACCTGTTGCTTCTGTAGTTTGACCGAAGTTGTTTAAAATGTCTATTTAAAATGTCTATGATCATATTCCTAATCCTTACCTCACATGGTCCGTATGTACAGATTTTAATGTATAACATTTGTAGTAACTAAAAATGTAACAAATTAGCTATTTGAGCTGATTAAGAGATAAAGAGCCAATTTCTTTATTTTCCCAGCCAATAAATATCTTTGCTTGTTCAAGTGATACAAGTCTATACTATTATAGATTATTCACAAGGGAAATAATTTGCCAATATTCATTAGACCATGTTCAAATTACTGTACATATTTCCTAGTTTTATGACTGATATTTTTTTATCATCATTGTTAGGGTGTCAATGCCATCCAAACTCCGTGTGGATCGTTGGACCTTTAATTTTTTGGAGTTGCTCAATGACCAACGTGGACGGAAGGAATTCCTGCAGTTCTTGGAGAAGGAATTTAGTGGTGAGGGTTCATAACTCAATAGCCTCTGAAGCTTAAAAATATGTTTTTTGAGCATACGACTGATGGATTGTGCACCACTGATCTTTTTGTTTAGGGCAGACTTTGATTATGCTTTATATACACAGTATATATAGTGTATATACAGTGTTCTCAATATTGGCTCAAACTGACATTTTTCATTTAATGTTTGCTGTGAAAGGTATTTTCAGCATCTATTGGTTGTGACTGCTTTAGTGTCCTACTGTATCCTGGTTGCATTTTAAAACCATTTTTTAACTCACAAATTCCACAAGAAAATATATATTAAATACTATATAGTGCAATAGTTAAACAACTTTAATCTCTAAGAGAATTCAATACCCTTATGTATAAATCTATCTTTATTGGAACTCCTTCTGATTTTTTCTCCCACTTCATTAAATGGAACTTTAGCCAAACAGTTTAAATGGTGCTAGCAAGATCCTGCTTATTTCACAGCTACACCAATAGGGAAAACAATTTACTATGAAAAGACATTATGGAACTAGAGAGAGTGCAGAGAAGAGCCACCAAATTAATAAAGGGAATGGACATTCTAACTTATGAGGAGAGGCTAGCTAAATTTGATTTATTTACATTACGGAAGATCCCTTTTCACTGAGGTGCAATCTGTCCCTAGAATATAGATGGCACTCCTCAGAAAAGGAGTCCCAGTACTTTAAAAATCCAAACCCATACTTCCTGCACCACTTTCTTAGCCATGCATTAACCTCCCTGATCTCTGACTGTCTCCCTGTGGTAACGCTTGGCACTGGTAGTATTTCAGAAAATACTACCTTGGAGGTCCTTGCCTTAAGCTTTTGGCCTAGATCCCTGTAATCATTTTTTAGGACCCTCCATCTTTCTCTAACTTTGTCACTGGTGCCAACGTGTACTAAGACCGCCGGGTCAATCCCAGCCCCCATACCCGATCGGCAATATGCCGAACCCAAGCACTCGGGAGGCAACAAACTGTTCGGTTTATAAACAATTATAGACAGCACTCTAAATAATGAATAAAAAATCATGAAGTACAGGGTGCAAACGGAACAAAGGGGGCCCAAACAGCCCCACTGAAGATCACATAAACCAAAACAAGGGCTCCAGCACACACTGATTAATAGAGAAAACGAAAGAGTCAAGGAATAAGCCAAAAATGTAATAGCGGTAATAATAGAACAATAGGTTTCACACAAATATGGAAATGCTACACGACTATAAATGCAGAATATATGGATCTTAAAAAGCACAAGAGTAGGGGGGAGAGACACATGGAAGGAGAGTGGGGAAAAAAACACTAAAGGAAAAACTGCAAACAAATAAGCATAGAATAAGGCAATGGGGGAGGGTAAGAGGGGCAATGTTTCAGGGTAACAACCCTTTCCTCCGGAAAATATTAAGGGAGCCCCTGCTACTGCCACAATGATATTGTGAGCGGTGCTTTTGGGTAGTGATATTGATAATGTAGGAAGAAAAGTGACCCAAGTGTAGCACTTAAGTTCACCCTCTGGTGGTGAATGTAGTAATTAAAATAATCCTTTATTATGTAACAATAGATAAAATAATGGGTGTTAAAAGATTGAACTGAAGGTGAGTTGGATCTTGAGACTGATAGCCATTTGGCTCAGGATCCTGTGAATCAAAGTGTATAAATAGACCATTGCTAGATTACACTCTAATGTTGAATCTTTTAACACTCATTATTTTATCTATTGTTACATAATAAAGGATTATTTTAATTACTACATTCACCACCAGAGGTCCAACGGAACCACAAGGTACTTCCCTTAACCCTAACCCCCCCTCCAAGACACAAAGTAGCCAAATAAGAATTAGCTCAGAATCAAGCCCTGGTCAAAAGTCCACAGTATATGCAAGAGTGTATACAAACTCAAACCGTCCTTTAAGTTTAAGATTATCAGGCTTCTGTCCTCTCTTTCTCTCTCTCAGATTCAAAGGTGGCTCTTCGGTTCATCCGGTCATGGCAACAGATTGCCCTATCTACCTTCCTAATAATGGAGGCCCCTACCACCACAATCTTTCTTTGTATCTGAGCATCCTGAGTCCCCACTGTGCTGGAGAAACTATTCCCCTGGCTGCTAGAGGAATTAGTCTCCCCCAGCCTTGCCATTTCTGCCCCAACATTCCCAATATCTTCACTCAACATGGCAAATCTATTGGGATGGGTCAGCTCGGAACTGACCTGCCTCTCCCTATTGCCCCTGCTTCCCCTTCTAACTGTCACCCAGCTACCTACCTGCACCTCACTAACAACAGCCAAGCTACATACCTGCTCCTCACTAACAGCGCCACTAGTCAAAGCAAGGGCCTTCTCAGTGAACTCTAAACCCCTTTCAAGATTGCAAATGTCCCTCAATATTGCAAGTTGCCTCTTCAGATCAGCAATCTCTGACTCTAAAGAGACCACCTGCTCACACTTCCCACAGTTATATGCTCCTTGGAATAGCTGCATGTGGCAAGATGTGCATTGAGTGGCATTTTCAATCCTGCTTATTCTAGCAACTATGAAGTTTATAAGTACTAACAGTAAACTGTACTTAAATATACTATACCTGCTTCTGTTTCTAACTGCACACATTTTAAACAACCAGCACTTCAAATCAACCACACAGATCAGAATACGCAAGCTGCAACATATAAATAAATCAAACACAAATGCTTATCGAGCTGTCTCTCTCTCGCTCTATCTCTCTGCGCTGTTCTTAAAGTAATTATTTTGCTTTTTTTATTAGTTTTTGTACATAAGTTTTTATCAGGGGGTCTCTGAAGCTGAACCCAATTACTCTCTGGTCTGTGCTCCCCTTTCTTCCTGAGATACAGACCTTTGTAGAGGGTGCTGGTATCTCGTGCAAGTTTAAATCTCCTGCATCTTGGCCCACTTTACCGGTACATTTAAACAGTGTAGTTTTTTGTAGCCTGCACTTCTCCTGTATAACTGGAGATTCCAAGCCTGTGCAGTCACCACTCTTGCTAGCAGGGGACGGGTTTGATATGCTAAGGAGCCAGAATCATATGCCAACCCCCTACCGGCTTAGTTGTGAAGTCCTGTGATAGCAGCCAGACTAAGAGCCATGCTACCAATTGCTAAATGGTATAATATAAGACAAGTAAACCCAGTTATGGGCACTCACTCTACCTAATTGGTATATGAAACATAGTAAAAACATAATTTTATTTACATAATAAAATAAAGGGTATTGAATAAACAATGGCGTCGTAATGACCCCTCAATAAACACTCTGGTAAGTGTTGGTATAGAGATATATTTATTTTAGAGAGATCTGGGCTGACAGTGAGAGTTCAGACTCCCAGGGCTTAAGACCCAAAAAGGAGAACGAAATAATATTCAATACCCTTTATTTTATATTATTATGTAGATAAAATTGTTTTTACTATGTTTCATATACCAATTAGGGAGAGTGAGTGCTCATAACTGGGTTTATTTGTCTTGTGATAGTCTATACATCTACCCATCTACCCAGAGGTGCATCTTCTTCCCATTCATTTCCTTTTGCTGAGCGAGGGACTCCCTCTATTGTATAGTAAGTGGTATAACAGCCTTTGTCTAGGCTGCATGCGGAAGACCATAAGAAGGAAGTTTATGAGTCCCGTTCAGTACTGCATCAATCTGGGAAAAGAAGCCTTTTGTGCTGGACATCTAAAGGATTCCTGGGAGGTAAGCCAGGTATGGCTGGAATAGGTGCCCCCAGTTGTCTTGTTAGTCGGTCCTGTATTGTTCCATGAAAAGACTGTTTCTATCTTTTGTGCTGTTGGCGCCAATAAAATAACTTTTTGTTCTTCCACTAAACGGAATTCCAGAGATACCTTTGCTTTGGACTACCTGTCATCGAGCCTAGTTATGTATTAACTGTTGTCCCCAGGTGTGTGTCATCATTTGAACTTTATGTATTGTGTGATTTGCTGTTAACGCTGGCTAAATAAACTCCAGTTTGTTAAACCTCTTTGTTCTGCCTGGCAATCTAAAGATGTTTGGACGTCCAATCAACCCTGATTGGGACAGACCTTGTCTGGTAGCCACGGTGGGGTTGCCATGCTCAGAGCTGAAATACTCAATAGTATTTCAGACTGAGTAGGTCTCTGTATCAGATATCAAAGAACCAGAGTTTACAGCAGTCCTTTGCTGTCCATGTGGTCAGTTTTTTAATGACCCGCAAAGACAAATAAAGGAATGTCTGCCCTGTACCATGGGTGGAGAAAGGATCGGTATCACGTCCAGTGCAAAACCAAAAGTTTAGCCACAGAAGAGAGATCAAAGCAACAGCTCCTTGTGCAATTGCCTGGATAAGCAGGGGAAGCCTTTGAGAACACTCAGGAGTCCCCGGAAAGCAGTGAGGAAACAATCGGTAGCCATATCGACGTTACTTAGTGTGACTAGTGGTGCCAGTGTGGGAGAAGCTGTCCCCAATCATTCGTTTGAAAAACATTGCCATGTAAAATGTTTATCCGAGGCAGAATTAGTCATGTTTTTGCCTTCCCAGCTCAGCGGATGTGCTGCGGTGGCTTGCAGGGAGATTGACCTGGAGGAATCTGTCAACTAGCAGGTTGTGAAAAATGTTTTCCTGGCAAGGTAGTAAATCACCCATGAGATGTACAACTTTGGGATCTGCAGCATAGCTTCCAAGACTTCCATGTGGAAGTAGTATCAAAGTTAAAGCACTATTCCCAGTATTGGGCAGAGGGCTGGAGGGTAAACATCCTGGAATGCTTGCTGGAAATACTAATAAAGGAAATGTTTTTCCTCCTTTGTTTGATAGAAGTAAGAAAGTAGGTGGGCGATCAGAAGCCAACTAGCATGTAAAGTAAGGAATGAAAGTCCCCATCTTTTGGTGTATTAAAATTATAGAGAGCAGGGGCATTTACATTCAAGGCGGTGGAGCAGCAAAACACTTGGTTCCCAAGTACAGTGATTCCCAGAGGTATGACCAGCCATGCCGGCCAGTGAGTCATGCATAAACTTAAATCAGGACTTCCAAGACATCACGCTGAGATGACTCCAGAATGTCTGTGGAAGTCCGGACTTAAAAAGGTAAATACCCTCTAAAGTGAAGTAGAGGGAAGTAAATGTAAACAGATGTCCACATGTCCGGGACAGAGGTAGACATTCTGCCGTCGGAAAGGGGGCTTGGTCAGGTATGCTAAGCGGCTCAGGTGTGATGTTAGCGCATGACCCTTGGCATACCATGAAGCCGCTTGCCCGGCTACAGGAACTGTGGGCAACTCTGCATAGGGTGGAGATTTGGTTCCCATACCGAGATTGGCTGCACATAGTACAGATAGTCTTTGAATGGTTTTAAAAGGCTGTGCAGTCATTGGGGAAGGTAGATTCATCTAAGAAACATTGTGCGGTACAAAGACTATTCCATCGTAACTAAGGATTGTACACCGCTTCAGGAGTTCGTTAGAACTAAGGATTTGCAAAAAAATTCTGCAAGGACAGAACGAAAAGTTTACTTTTGGCAGAGAAACAGGGGTCGCATGCAGCGCCCCTAGCCAAAGACTGTCTCACAGCTCTATTTGCGTACCAACCCCGCTCCCAGGAATTTTCGTGAAGTTCGTTCCGTGGACATTTTATTTCATTTTGCCCCATCCCAGTAAGTGTTTATCCGTGTTATTTTGTATATCAAGCTGTGTGCATTTCTCGTGTAAATAAACTAGAATTTATTTTATCTCACGTTTTGCTCAATCAATAGATCTGGGTATTTTTGTGTTAAAAGCATTCGTCTCCCATGACACCCCCATAAACTATTATTTATTATTTGACACACACGATTAATACCCCAGGCTAGCGGGGGTCCCTGGTGGTCATGACGGGTGTCAACAGGCCCCACAGTGCACCCCGGGGGTTACACAGGGGTGTCTGGGTTCCTCTGTGTGGTCTCCGCTATGCTCCGTGGGCCTCCAGGTGGTACCCGCGGGTATCCATGGGTCCATATTGGGTCCAAGGCTTGTTCCTGCGGGTGTCTGGGGGTGTCTGGGTCATCCCCACGGGTGTCTAGGGGCCCTTGGGTGGTTCCCACAGGTGTCTGGGGGCCCTCGGGTTGTTCCCACTGGTGTCTGGGGCTCTCTGGTGGTCTCTTCGGGTCCACGGGGCCCCCACAGCTGTGGGACCCTGGTTCTTCCCCGCAGGTGTCCCCCGTTGGTCATCAGGTGGTACCCATGGGCATTCAGGGGTCCTCGAGTGGGCCCCTTGGGCATTTGGGGTTCCTCTGGTGGTCTCCGTTGTTCCCCGCAGGCCTGAGGTACCAATCCTGTATGTCAAAAAATAAAACATGGCCTACATTTAAATCAACCCACCACCCACCTCTGTCCTTATGTACAGACAGGTACCCACAAATTGTACCCTGTTTGCAGGTAACATAACAGTACTACCGGCTACTCCAGTCAGTAACACATTACACATTTTTTTTAACCCTAGTTGCTCTCTAATATCTACCCTTAAATGCCTGCTCCCAAAGTCCCTGTGTTGGAGCTATTTCCTAACAGGGATCCTTAGCTTACATTCCTGCAAGGGACCATAAAATTGGGACAGAAATACAGGAGAATACATTAGGGTGCAAAACTAGACCCAAGAGCTGACATTTCAGCCCTTGACATACGGTTACTAGAGGCAGCCAGTCGGGCATGACCTTTATTTATGAATGCCAGATACCCCATACCATCACATGTGCCATGGTTCCTTGGGTTCCAGGTCACTCTAGTTATGATATGCCTTGGAGATAGAGTCCCACAGTAAATCCATGAGGCTGAAGTTGACAATGTAGGCCCAAGACCGTCAAATTATCGCTGGACCCTGGGATCCACCGTCATTGCCGATGGCCAGAGCCTCCTTTGGTGATAGGATAATGCTATCCTACCTCATCCCAGAGCCTCAGTATCAACAAACATAGGGATTCACCCATAGGGATTTTCTGTCAATTCATTTTGGGAATAGTTTCTCATCTCCTCTGAACTTAGGAACTTACAGGATATTTGAAGCCACACAAATATTCAAAAAGGTTATATACAGCCCCCTGTAGTTGCACTCAAGGTAGGTGACAAAATGATTGTAATGTCAAATAAAGTATAGGCCAGTGAATAGCCAAATCCTGGTATAGGATACACTACCAAAAAGGTCACACTACTATATGAAAAATAACAAAACTTTAATGCTATATACTATAAAAACCGACGAAACACTATAAAAATGCAAAACATTGCATGAGTATAATCCCCAAATGTGTTGGGTAACGGTACTCTATGAACACAATGTGTTCCAAATAGCTATAAAGTATTCGATCGCTATATATAAGGCTGCAAAAATCTTCAAAGAGTGGGTGCTGGCAGTCTAATAATACACCTTACTAGGCCTCTAGAAGTGACCACAAAATGTGATAGTAAACTTGGTCTCAGTCCTCAATAGGGTCAGATCAGATCGAGAACCCCAGTATTGCCCACAACACCAGCAAAATATCCCCAGTAGAACAGATCCCTACCGCAAGTTAAATCATGCAGACAACCTCAACAAGGAAGGGGGGCCAGCAGTGTGTTAGTACCCCAAAAAATGGTTGTAAAAGTAACCACAGTGCATAATACAGCGTGTACTCAAAAGGGGATCTGTGAACCAACTTAGACAGGGTCAGGTTACATAGAGGATATTAGCTGCGCCCGCTTGAGACTCAGTATGGCTCTTAGTAAAGTACATCACAAGGGCATAAGGACATTGCCCTAAAGAATATATACAAAGCGTGTCCCGGTTGGGCACAATACAACCTGATAGTCTTGAGTTATCTGCAGCCTGTTTGCTCCGTGTACAATTAGGAGCCGCCGTTACTCCGAAACACAAGCCGCGCATGCGTCAATGTAATGACGTCACGGCGTTCCCCGACGTATGTTTCGCGCGTCACCACGCGCTTTCTCAAGGGGGAGGAGTAGGTAGTATGTGTCATCGAGTAGTGAGACCTTTTATACCCTCCTTGGAGGGGAGGGACAGAGTACGTATGCCTGATTGAATTAAAGAGGCATAACAGACACATATGTAGTCGTCACATAACATATAGGAATCGGGAGGGGAGGAAGATGAGGGAAAAGAGAGAATCCTGGTATTTGTAAAAAATAAATAAATTAATTAATAAATTAATACAGTCACTGGAGGTGGAAATACAGGATACAGGATGTAAGTCAGACCATGGCAATCAAACCCATCATTAGAAGCTATAGGCATGCGAATGATGCACAAAAGGAGTGTAATGCTGAATATTGAAAGAAATGGTATATATGTAAGTGATGTTAGTAAGGTGTAGGAATGTGCTACACTAGGCGGAGCCGCCTAAAAAGTCAAAACGGCCCCTTCTACGCTAAATATTACATATCTATATACCGGGATCCCTCTAACCCTATGACAGGAAGGAGGAGAAAATAAAGCCTTCGTTGAGGCCATGTGTTTAAGTAAGGTGTATTATTAGACTGCCAGCACCCACTCTTTGAAGATTTTTGCAGCCTTATATGTAGCGATCGAATACTTTATAGCTATTTGGAACACATTGTGTTCATAGAGTACCGTTACCCAACACATTTGGGGATTTTACTCATGCAATGTTTTGCATTTTGATAGCGTTTCGTCGGTTTTTATTGTATATATCATTAAAGTTTTGTTATTTTTCATATAGTAGTGTGACCTTTTTGGTAGTGTATCCTATACCAGGATGTGGCTATTCACTGGCCAATACTTTATTTGACATTACAATCATTTTGTCACCTACCTTGAGTGCAACTACAGGGGGCTGTATATAATCTTTTTGATTATTTGTGTGGCTTCAAGTGGTGGTTTTTTCCCCCTTGCACCAGGTAGATTGCGTTTGTATTTGTTTCATGTTTGTTGGTCTGGTGCAGCGACGTAATTCTGTGTGTTTATATAGGAACTTACAGGATACAAAGACAGTCTGCCCATCAGCATAATCCTCTCTATTTCTCTGCAGTTTCCTCCATTTAGTGATTATGAGGCAAGCTTTGGGGTTTGGGATTTCCTCTTGGTCTTCTAGATCTACTTCTATTTCACTCCCCTTTCTATCCTCTGACTCACACTCCATAGGGATCCATGTAACTGCCTCCACTACTGGCTGTATGTGGTGGCTCAACCGTTCCCTACTCCCTTTCTGCTGTTTTTTTTTGCTGGTGGCCCTCGTAGCCCTAACAAAAAAGTTTTTCCTCCATACTCTTGGCACACCGAACTGCCATTCAGAAATACTCATTTATTACGTTAATCTTGTTTTGAAGTGCTTGCATCTCGGACTGTCTTGCATCCACTTCACATTTTAACCCACTTGGCTTGCAGCCTTACGTTCTTTCTTCCCGTACACTCATAAATGTAATCTTTTTCCCATGCCACTTAGGGAACACCCGCTCTCATGGTGTATTAGAATCCCATGTTTACTCAGATTCTGAGCTACAGATATCCATGTACTGGTGTCCGATATCCATCAAGGCATTTTCACAGGAACTTTTCCCCCCTTTTTAGCAAAATTACAGAGCTTGCTAAACAATAGCACACTACTGCAACAGTGCTAGCAGTCAGAAGCCCAATACATTACAATTATTCACATGCACTCGAGGTGAGAAAGACAACCCTGCTCGCTGCGCCAAATGTTCTGACAAGAAAATTACTTATTCAAGAGATTGATTTGAGTTGTCGATCTCAGCCACAAGTGCACACATGAATACTGTAACACCAACACCAGTTGTTATTAGTGAATACAATATATTGGTTACTTAGCTTCGGATATTCTGCAACTTTAGGCACTCAGAATGCCACACAACATCAACCAGGGGACTCCCGCCCTCACTTAAGAAGAACTGCCTGGTAAATATATTCCTGTGATCACGTTTGTACTGAGTGAAGAGCTGAGTAAACTATCAGCCTCAACCACAGTTGAGAGTCTGATTTCCTGTGTACTGCACAGACCAATCAGGAAACATATTCAGGTATCCCAGGTAGGGAAATACCGGGGACTCAAGCTAGACTCCTGCTTCTCATAATAAACTCTTTCACAGCAATTATTTCCATCACAGCAAAAAGAAATGACATTTCAGCATATTAGACATTTTAGTAAGAGACAAAAGTTAACTCATCATGCACCTTGGCCATCAGAAACACACTAAACTCCATACTCATTACAACAATACAATAAAAAAAACTAGCAAATAGATCCATTGATTGCCATTGTAGTTATCTATGCCCTCATCGGGGGGCACAGATAGCCAGATTGATATCAATGGACACCCTAAAAATTACAATCTAAAAAAAAACAGTAACCAATACATTCATTGATTTCAACTGTGATTATCTATGCCTTAAATGGGGAGCACATGTAGCCAGATTGGCAATCAATGGGCACCCTAAAAAAAATAGCAATTAAATAAAAACAAACATTAAAATACAATACAAAATAAACACATCTAATACAACCATTGATTGCCACTGTGGTTATACATGCCCCTGTTTAGGGCATAGATGACAACAGTGGCAATCAATAGACATCCTTAAAAAAGGTCAAAACAAACATTAAAATACATTATAAAAAATACCACTACATCCATTGATTGACACTGTGGTTATCTATTCCCTCAACAGGGGGGCAAGATAGTGAGATTGGCAATCAATGGGCACTCTAAAAAAATCACAAAGAAATAAAATACAATTAATGTGTATCTTCCTTTTGCTGGGGTGAAGGCTTTCATCCTCCTCATATAGAGTGTAGTTGATGGGTGGTCACAGCCTCAGGAACTCAGCCAAATGCAATTTAGATAAAAGCAATTTTATTGCACTGTAGTGCTGCACATCACATCACAGAGAACACCTCTGACGCGTTTCGTTCCGTACAGGAACTTTATCAAAGAGTACAAAGATCTCTCACACTGGAATGTTATATACACAGTTCCCTAACATGATTGGTCAACACAAAATGCAAAACAGATAATGTCAATCAGCAATCAGTATGGACAGGGAATAGTTCCGTGGGCGCCTATAAAATTTTACCACTATAAAGGATATACGAAAACCAAGCCTGTTGGTTGTGAAGATTGTTGATCCTCACGGTGGGCTTGAAAACAAAGAGAAAGCACAACACATAGCGTAATACTGTTGAAACATTAAACAAACAACATATAAGACAACATATAACAGCTGAATACTGAAATGGTATTTTTAGGACAATAAAATCATTTAATAACAATTAATATTTACTATAATGCACAATTTGCATGGACACATAGATTTTAGCAATTAAAAATCTGAATAGGTGGTTCAACTGCTCCGTAGCACCAATGTTGATGATAGCAATGCCTACTCACCAGATGGAATAGGTTTGCAGGCAGTGGATATTTTAGAGAGTATCCCCTCTCATCTGTGTGCTGCTCTCTGCTTAGCTGGCTTCTCTGTCGGCTCGTGGGTGCAGCTCATCAGCAGGGACTCCTGCAGCTCCAGGAAGCACGTCTGAGCAGATAGAACTCAGCTGCAGCTGATTCAGCACGATGTCAGCCACGGACCACCGTGAGCTAGTCTATCTGCTGCTCACTGCTAGCTGGCGTCTCTATCCGCTCTAACATGATTGGTCAACACAAAATGCAAAACAGATAATGTCAATCAGCAATCAGTGCTTGACAATAACGAGGGTGCTGTGTAAACATCACAGTGTCTGATTTAGAACAACCCCAACTAACCGTGATAACATATGGGATACAACAATGACATATAGATTAAAAACAAAGATCAGTGAGTAGCAGCATATATAATACAAAAGCAACATCCTTGAACATTTGTATAAAAAAACACAAGGATAGAGGATATATATGGAGGAGTAACTGCGGGGACATATGTCAAACAGACTTAGACAACACATTAATGACTAAGTATGTATTAAATAATGAACATAAAGCAATCATTAATGTATTTATAGAAAGTAATTCGTAGCTGGACGTTCATTAGGTGGTATGTACAAAGCATTAATGTTGCATATATGTAATGCAGATAATATATGCAATAACAAATTATTTAACAAGGAAAAAGAAAAGAGGATCATCTCTGTTTGATATTTATTTAACTCCTTAGAGTATATATGAGGTGAATTGTTGTATATGGGATGAATTGGTATACACACTCCCAAGACTCTTCATATACTCAACCCTGCAGGAAGTGTTTCAACTCCCATTCGACATTGATCCCATAGGGATGAAGAGTGTTGAGAGTGTGTATCCAATACATCTCTCTTTGATTCAATACATTTTCCCTATTTCCACCTCTGGGATGACATGGAACATGTTCTATAGCATAAAAAGAAAAACTAGTAATATTGCCCGATGGGCATGATGAAAAGTGTCTGGACACCGGGTGGTTAGTGTCTCTTTTTTTGATTAACCTGACGTGTTCCTTAATTCTAGTGTTCAGGGATCTTATCGTGCGGCCCACGTATTGAAGTCCACAGGTACAATTCAAGACATATACAACATGTGTAATATTACAATTTAAAAAGGATTTCAAATAATACTTTTTACAATCATTATTGTACAGAATGAACCTTTTTTGAACAGCGTACCTACACATTGAACACTTCCCACACCGAAAAAATCCCTTGGGGATACTATTAATGCTGGGAGCATTAGATCCAGAAACGAACATACTCGGGGACAAGTGAGCAGCTAGTGTCTTCGCTTTGCGATATGAAAATTTGGGGCCACTCTTCACAATGTCTCTAATATCTTCATCAAGAGACAATGTGTGCCAATGTTTGGCAATAATGTTACATATCTGTTGTGACTGTGAACTGAATGTGCTAATGAACATGGGACTGTTTGTAGTTTTGAATGAATCTCGCAATCTGTTGGACGAATGTTTTTTAGGGTTTCTGCGAATGAGAGTGCTTCTATCCATTTTATTTGCTTTATCAAATGCAGACTCAATATCTGTAGCAGAATACCCTCGCTCCAAGAATCTTTTTGACATCTCCTTGGCCCTTTGAATGAAAACATCATTATCCGAACAGATTCTCTTTAACCTGACAGATATTTACAGGAAAGAAAATTCTAGAAACACACTACTCAATGCGCATAGTTGCCATCCGCGCTCCTTGATTAGAAACATCCCAGGTGCCCAATTCGTCAGGTTAAAGAGAATCTGTTCGGATAATGATTGTTTTCATTATGTCCCCGCAGTTACTCCTCCATATATATCCTCTATCCTTGTGTTTTTTTATACAAATGTTCAAGGATGTTGCTTTTGTATTATATATGCTGCTACTCACTGATCTTTGTTTTTAATCTATATGTCATTGTTGTATCCCATATGTTATCACGGTTAGTTGGGGTTGTTCTAAATCAGACACTGTGATGTTTACACAGCACCCTCGTTATTGTCAAGCACTGATTGCTGATTGACATTATCTGTTTTGCATTTTGTGTTGACCAATCATGTTAGGGAACTGTGTATATAACATTCCAGTGTGAGAGATCTTTGTACTCTTTGATAAAGTTCCTGTACGGAACGAAACGCGTCAGAGGTGTTCTCTGTGATGTGATGTGCAGCACTACAGTGCAATAAAATTGCTTTTATCTAAATTGCATTTGGCTGAGTTCCTGAGGCTGTGACCACCCATCAACTACACTCTATATTTCTGCTACTATCGGTGTGGAGCACGCAGACTACTACGTGGAGCTGGGAGCTGAGCCTCAAGGTTTCCCTCCCCCTGGTGAGCAGACCTCTATCTTCAAGTTCTGACTGCTCACGGAGATACAGGATCGCTGAGACGCAGCATTTCCCTCCACACGTCAGTCACATAGCCGACGGCCCTCGGTGATGACGTCAGACGCTACTGCGACACCCGAGGAGACGGGATCAACCAGGCACACGCGGTGAAGAGACCGGGTCGGGTAAGGGCAGCAGGCATCTCCAGCGTGAGTACTCGAGAGGGGTAGCCTTGCGGTTGCTCCTTCTCTGGTCTCGGTTTTCCCTGTGCACTAGCCCCCCACCCAGGTTATACTTGATACTG
Organism: Ascaphus truei; assembly: GCF_040206685.1. NCBI lineage: Eukaryota > Metazoa > Chordata > Amphibia > Anura > Ascaphidae > Ascaphus > Ascaphus truei. The sequence goes on from NC_134493.1 coordinate 5,579,724, forward strand.
TTATCCGCCGGAGCCTGGCTTTCATTCATTTTTTCCCCCCTGTGCAGGACATTTATGCCCGCCTAGTAGTCAATTATTCTACATGCATATCAGAGATTTTCTACTGTACCAGCTTTATTGTGGACATTTGTAGCACCGGACATTTGGGGTTCACTCCCCCTACACTACCAATTTCATCCTCCTCATCCTACTAAGGCCCCAACAACTCGTGACCCACGAATCAATGATCCTCAGCTCAGAATGATGTGTGCAGTCCACGATCCTCAGTTTCTTGAAGAGGAGTCACCAGTGAGTAGATCTTCTTTCTTCCTTTTTTTTCTTCTTTTTATCCCTGTCTTCTTTCTCCTCTTGAACAGATCACTGAGGATATGTTGCCATACCGTCTTTTTACTATCAAATGAGACGTGACAGGCTTTATATAAGGCCTGTGATGTCACATTGGACAGTCACATGGTACTTCCACAATTCTGATTGTTGGATTTACTATGTGATGCCTTCCCTTTTTTGAAGGGGATGTAATATCACCTTTAATGGAAGGAAGCCTATAGTACCTGAGTGGATGGATTCCATCTCTTAAAGTTATGTCACATCACTTCAAAAAAGGGAAGGCATTAAATGGTACATCTACAAATCAGATTGGGGGATGTACCATGTGATTCTATCAAGTTTGGTAGAGAAGTCATTCCCTGTTAAATTTGATGCCTAGATAAATAGTACATCCACTTATCGGATTGGTGGATGTACCATGTGAATGCCAAATATGACATCACAGGCCTTATATAAGGTTTCCACGTCTCATTTGTCAGCAAAAAGATGGCGTGGCAATATCTGTGGGACCTGTTCAAGAAGGAAGAGAAGAAAAGAAAGAAGAGAAGTTATTCTCACCAGTGACTCATCTTCAAGCAGTGGAGGATTGTGGACTTCTGAACATTATGCTGTACTTCAAGCTGAGGATCATTGCTTCGTTGGTTAAGAGTTGATTGGTGAGGCAGTTGGATGAGGAGGATGAAAGCCTTCATTCCAGAAATGGTAAGATACAAATTTATTGGCTCTCGGGTGCTCATTATTTGCCAATGTGGATGTTTGTCCCCCCATTAAGGGAATAGCTAACCACAGTGCATTTATTGGCTAGTGTTTGTTTTTATTGTATTGTAATGTGTATTTCATTTAATTGTGTTTTTTTAGGGTTTCCATTGGTTGTCACTGTGGTTATCCATATCCCGATTAAGGACATAGATAACCACAGTGACAATCAATGAAATTAGTGGCTGAAGTTTGCTTTTATTGTAATTATTTATCTTTAATAGTGTTTATTTTTACTTTTGCATCACAAATGGGCATAAGCGCTATTACCCATATTTAGTTAATAGGTCAATTGCCCATTTGTGTGTGTGTGGTGGGGTAGAGATGGTGGTTGATGGGGTAGTTGTCAGGGTGTGTTGTTAGGCCTCCCGGGTGGGTAGCTGGAGAGGATAACCCCTTAATTACCTTAGTCGTAATTATGGGGTTCCTAGCCAGTAGCTAGTGTTTTAATTTTTGGTGGAAGATGAGGATGACAGCCTTCATCCTTGCAGGACTAAGTACAACTTTTATTTACTATTGGGTAGCTGGCTATTGATTGCTTTTGAATGTGCAAACGTGCTATTAGCCAGATCTGGCTTTTAGAGCTTTTGGCAAAAGAAAAAGTATTCCCAGATAGGGATACACTCAACCTTTTAATTAAAGGAAGCAATAATCATAAACTGGAAAGAGATGGAAATTCACCTCCACTAATATGTACAAAATAATAGTATATTAATTATTTAGAAGCAAAAGAATAAGTAAAACCTAATAAACTGATAGCACTTCAAGACAAGTGACTAGGTTTAGAAATATTTTTTTTAATATGCTTATATGTCTTGTTACTCAGCTCCAATGTAGAGATACCAAAGCCAATGTCTACTGGATGCCTATATATTATAGGGTAATCCTATTGCCAATATCCAGCAAGCTCTCAGAAACCCCCTCAAATTACCACAATATATGTGTGTGTGTGTGTGTGTGTGTGTGTGTGTGTGTGTGTGTGTGTGTGTGTGTGTGTGTGTGTGTGTGTGTGTGTGTGTGTGTGTGTGTGTGTGTCAAAATGAGTGCTACTGGGCGTGGCTAATTGTATAAAACAAGAAACAAAGAAGTCCAGAGCAATATCCAATGTGACAAAAATACACAGTGAAATACTGTACCTATATATCTCTTGAAAAAACGGTCATTTAGTTAACCCTTTGGCCAAAGCGTATAAGCCTGTAAGCCACTTTCAAGGCATGACCATAATATTGAAGGTCCTAAACACTAAGGGCCTTATTCAGAGAGGGTTCATAAAAAAAAATCACCAGGGAATTTAAAATGGGTTTTTTTTGGGCGTTGCAATCACGGTATTCAGAAAGGCTCGAATACCAGTGATAGCAAAATGCCCAAAACTGGCGAGTTGCTGCCAGCGAGAGCATCGAGCCTCAGAAAAGGCAAAAACCAGCGAATCATTTCTGCTGCAGAGAGCAGCTCTGAGAGAGCCGCCTCTCCCAGCTGAAATGTCGCCCGAAAATTATTTATTTAAATATCCATTTCTTTAATAGTGTAGAGGTGCAGGGGGTCTCCGAAGCTGAATCACGTTTGTTTTATGTCCGGGGAACCCCTGCTTCCCGAGATACAGGACCCTTTATGGGGTGCCGGTATCCCTCTGCATTGAAATGTCCCGCATCACGTGACCGGGACATTTCCTTGCATAGGAGATACCGGCACCCCATAAAGGGGTCTGTATCTCGGGAAGCAGGGGGTCCCCGGACATAAAACCAACGTGGTTCAGCTCCGGAGACCCCCTGCACATCTACACTATTAATGAAATGGATATCTAAATAAATATTTAAAAACAGATCAATACACACCCCCCCCCCCTCCGCCCAAACCCATACAGTACAGTAATGGGCAAAATAACTATTATCCAGATATGGATAATAGATTATTTGCCCATTATTAAACACTGCATTAGCATACATAAACAAAATAAATAAATACAGTTATACTTACCACAACAGCAGGTCCCTCTGTCCTCCGTTGCCAGAAAGCATATATAGAAAATCAATACATTCTAATGGTGCCTAACCCCTTAATCACCTTAGCGGTTCCTAACCGCTATAGTTATTAAGGGGTTAACCCACCCTGACCCGGGAGGCCTAAGCACCCACCCCAGACTGACTATACCCACCCTATACCCATTGAGTAGTATAGTGGTACATCATACCCATATAATAATAATATGGGCATGATAAGCCTCTATAGCACTCAATGGGCACCCTAATCACAATAAAGTAATACATAAGACACACAATAAGAAAAGCCAACTAAACTACCAAAAAAGACACTTCACTAAATACAAACAGTAGCCAGCTAATCCAATCAATATAATCAATAGCAATATCAACATTGAATTAATTCAACCATTATCCAATCAAAACAATTAATTCGGAAAGCAACTCAAAATGAATAGTAACACTAACCAATGTAAACAATGAATTAATCCAACATTAATTAATGTAACCATTAAAAGACAAATAAATACATTAAAACTATCTCTGAAGTATCCATAAAACACATGAGCTAACATAATATAACATTAAGTACAAGCGTACACCAATCGCAAACCTTTTCTTACATTAACCATAAACAAACAATCACATCCACATCAATAACTGCAATAACAAGCGAGAAATGCCCCCCAAATATTGGCATAATAATGTATTAATCTGTACCCTAAAGAGGTACAGATTAATATATTATCAGTCAATGTGCATCACACAAAAAATAAAAAAAGACATCCAAAAAATAAACCTGTAAAAAGATACATTTACAAACATTGAATATCTTACTTACCATTAGAAGCAGTGGCCCTACGACTCCAGGGGTAACAGGAAGCTCATGTACCTTGAAGGCCTCCAACAGCATCCGATGCTATCCGCCATCAGGATCCGGCTCAGGTACCCCAATCTTCTTTTTTCTTTCTTTACTCACCGTCTTCTATCTTCATCTGTAACCATTTCCTGTTTTCTTTATCTTCTTTCTTCATCTGTCAATCTATAAAACCACATGTTAAATCCCAGCCGATGCTGTCTCGTCGACTTCTTGGGCTCAAATAAGGCGTCACGGCCTTAAATATATCTTGTGATGTCACATTTACCCTCACAATGGTTAACAGCCACCTGATTGGCTGTTAAAACCATGTGCAGACATAAAAAAAATTTTTTACATGACGTCACTTAAAGGGAATGATGCCAGCCAATCAGAATGGCTGTGCTTCATTTACCTTTAACATGACGTCAGTAGATCCAAGATGGCCGCTGTGTCACAAGGTATTTCAGCCAATCAGATCGTGGGAATCAATTCTAAACGCTGATTGGCTTAAATACCTTGTGACACAGCGGCCATCTTGGATTTACCGACATCATGTTAAAGGTAAATGAAGCACAGCCATTCTGATTGGCTGGCAGCATTCCCTTTAAGTGACGTCATGTAAAAAAAAAAAAATTTAAGTCTGCACATGGTTTTAACAGTCAATCAGGTGGCTTGTGACGTCACAAGCCATATTTAAAGCCGTGACACCTCATTTGAGCCGAAGAAGCCGACGAGACAGCATCGGCTGGGATATAACATGGGGTTTTATGGATTGACAGATGAAGAAAGAAGATAAAGAAGAACAGGAAATGGTTACAGATGAAGATAGAAGACGGTGAGTAAAGAAAGGAAAAAGAAGATTGGGGTACCTGAGCCGGATCCTGATGGCGGATGGCATCGGATGCTGTTGGAGGCATTCAAGGTACGTGAGCTTCCTGTTTCCCCGGGAGTCGGAGGGCCACTGCTTCTAATGGTAAGTAAGATATTCAATGTTTGTAAATGTATCTTTTTTCAGGTTTATTTTTTGGATGTCTTTTTTTATTTTTTGTGTGATGCACATTGACTGATAATATATTAATCTGTACCTCTTTAGGTTACAGATTAATACATTATTATGCCAATATTTGGGGGGCATTTCTCGCTTGTTATTACAGTTATTGATGTGGATGTGATAGTTTGTTTATGGTTAATGTAAGAAAAGGTTTGCGATTGGTGTTCGCTTGTACTTAATGTTATGTTATGTTAGCTCATGTGTTTTATGGATACTTCAGAGATTGTTTTAATTTATTTATTTGTCTTTTAATGGTTACATTAATTAATGTTGGAGTAATTCATAGTTTTCATTGGTTAGTGTTACTATTCATTTTGAGTTGGTTTAGGAATTAATTGGTTTGATTGGGTAATGGTTGAATTAATTCATTGTTGATGTTGTAATTGCTTCTATTGATTGGATTAGCTGGCTACTGTTTTTATTTAGTGAAGTGTGTTTATTTGGAGTTTAGTTACGTTTTATTACTGTGTATCTTGTGTATTACTGTATTTTTATTAGGGTGCCCATTGAGTGCTATAGAGGCTTATCATGCCCATATTATTATTATTATTATATTGGTATGATGTACCACTATACTACTCAATGGGTATAGGATGGGTATAGTCAGTGTGGGGTGGGTGCTTAGGCCTGACGGGTGGGTGAAGGGGGTATTAGCCCTAAGGATGGGTGTTTAGACCTTGCGGGTGGGTAGCGGTTGGGTTAACCCCTTTATTACCTTAGCGGTATTAACCGCCAAGGTAATGAAGGGGTTAACTCCCCCCCGCAACCCCCCGCAATGCCTAAACAGCCACTAAGGGCCAAATTCCCCCTTCACCCACCCCTGCTAGCGACAGTATTGTATTGTACTGTATGTTTCTTACAGTAAGCCTGGCACGGGTGTTTAACCCCTTCATTGCCTTAGTGGTTAGCCGCTAAGGTAATGAAGTTGTTGTACATGCATGTTTCCTGCCTCGGATGCATGCCGGGGGGGTCCGGAGCTGCTATTAATGGCTATCAGCTCTGGAGACCCGCGGCATCAATCCGAGGCAGGAAAGGGGCCTGATTTTTTCTAAGTCCCGACCCATCGCAGCTCATCGACCCATCTCACCACCAATTGTCCAACAATTTTGTGGGGAATTGGATTTGGGGAGAAAATCAATTTTTAGGGCTGCAATGGGCTGCGATAGGCCGCGACACCCGACTCGCGGGTCTCTGAATAGCGGGAGTTTATCAACCATCCCAAAATGGTCGATAAGGTCCTGATCGCTGCTCAGTCAGCGATTTTCGGATGGAGATAAAAATTTGCGTCGATACAGGCCGTTATCAAGCACTTATCGAGGCTATCTGAATACGAGTGCCCATTTTGGGCGATAAGTGCTCGATAAGGGCCTTATCGAGGCTTTCTGAATAAGGCCCTAACTGATTAAAAGAGTTAACGAAATTACCCTATTCTCAAGAGATATATAGGTATTTCACTGTGTATTTTTGTCACATTGGATGTTGCTCTGGACTTCTTTGTTTCTTGTCTTATACAATTAGCCTCGCCCAGTAGCTCTCCTTTTGACATATAAATATATATATATATATATATATATATATATATATTTATGTGTCAAAAGGAGAGCTACTGGGCGAGGCTAATTGTATAAATATATATTATATATATATAATATATAACATATATAAAACAAACAAATTGGAGTAGCGCCTTAGGAAGCTTGATAAGGATAAATCAGCTGTGTAAATCAGATAGAGTTAACAAGGCAATTGACCAAAGAATCCCCAAAAGGGCGAATTTGTGATAAAAACAACTGGAATCTATAACAAAAATAAAAAACATGAAACATAAAAAATAAAATAAAAACCAGATGTCAGTTGAAAATAAAAAAAATGTACTTAGTCCACTGGAGTTTTGCTGCCCGAATATAAGGATCACCAAATCCCAAGGATATCTGCAGAAAACAAGAAGAAAAAACAGGCGCACTCCTAGTGTCACATAACCGAGTGATAAAAAAAAAATTAAAAAAATTAAACCACAACTCCCACAGTGAGATAATTATACTCTCCTAGTGTGGTAAAGTATAAAACAGTATTTATGAGATTATAAAATATAAAAAGTGCACTCACAAACAGAGTAAAAATAATAGCATTTATGAGATATACTCAATCGCTTTGAAGCTGTGAAGGGAATGTATCAGCCTGTCCCGTTGGTGCCACCTCTGGTGTATCCGTTGGTTCAGCAAGGTGCACTGGAGCCACCGCAGCCAGATAATGTAATAATCAGCAACACGGTCAGAGACTCCCTCCAGATACACCTCCCACAGCTCTCACTGCTCACCAGCAGGCAACCGCAAAACCGGAAGCGACAGCAGTCCCAAGCAAAATAGCAACAGCTCCAAGGTACTCTCTTCGTTCGTGCAGCCACAAATTCGCCTCTTTGGGAAACGCCCTACGCGTTTCGTCACTAAGGACTTCGTCAGGGGTAGAATTCATTGGTCAAAAGGGGTGTCCTTTATATCTCCTTTACTGTTGTGATTGGCCAGTATTGATGGTGGGCGGGTACTTCCACTTTCACAAATTTAACCCTGTTTCATTGCTGGACAACATTATACTTGACAATCATAAAGCACTAGAGCCTATTTGTAAGCAGTTTAAACATATTCCTACTAACAAATGAAAACGAATAGCTAGATGAATGAACAACATACAAATAATAAATCTTTAAAGGACAGAGATGAAATATTGGATACATCCTAAAATAAACTATATATAGAAGTAAAAGAATAACACATTAAATAAGCACAAAAAAATCTTATTGGAGCAACACACAAGCATAATAAAAATCATAAGAGAAATGCATGACCTGTGAATAAAAAAGGGGGGGCGGGGGGGGAAAGAAAATTAAAAACCGGGGGGGGGGGAAGAGGGAGCAAGGGAGGTGGGAAATGGAACAGGGAATGGAAAAAAGAGGGGAGGGGGGTGAATGGAGGGGGTGAAGGAAAAAGGGGAGGGGAAAGAGAAAAATGGAAAGGAAGGAATAACAATAAAATACATAATATAGGGGATAAAATAACATAAATTAATATAACAAATAATATATCATTAATAACCATTAAAATAATCATAGACTGAAGAAAGCAGAATCAGAGACAGAAAAAACCTCCGGACCGATGGGGGCCACAACTCCCCAATAACGTACAAAAACCTTTGTGTCCAAGTATGTGTAATCATAGGCATAGACCTAATGTGTCTATACTATTAGTTAATAATAATGATATTTCCTTCACATGATATAAGATGTATCACAAATGTACTTAGGCAATCGATGTAATCATTAACCTTATAAGTTATACCATTTGAAAATGATGTAAATGCATCTTTTTTATTTGTGTCTACAGGTAATGCAACGATTCCTATCACATGAAAAATTGCCCTTATCTCTCATTTTGGTATTTTTATTTCTGTTTTCATTACAAAGGATGGTAGTAGAATCCTTCAGCCTACTGGGGGCAATGATGGTCTTTAGAGATCTTGCTTTTTTTTAAATTATGGGTACATGAACAGGCATCAGAGGCCCAATAATCGGATCACTTCGAATAATTCCCCAATGGGGGCGGGCTTGGTATTATTTGGTAGCTTCATTGATGATATCCTTATTATTTGGGATGGGGAGAGTCACGTATTAGATCACATACTTACTTCTTTCAATGATAATTTGATGGGATTTAAATTTACACACATCATCAGCCAGGATGCGATTACATTCCTAGATCTTGATTTGTTTATTGATATGAGTGATATGACAATTCAAAGCAAAACTCACTTTAAACCAGTGTCAGCAAACAGCTTTCTCCAATATAGTAGTAATCACTACAAAAAAATGGCTCGATAATGTGCCTAAGTGCCAGTTCTACAGAGTATGGCGCAATTGCTCGAGGGACCTGGACTTTAAACATCAAGGTCATTTCTTGATGGATAAATTCCAAGAGAAAGGCTATAATATGCAAATAGTTGAACAAGCATTAAAGGATGCTGAAACATCAGATCGGGTTGACCTACTGATGAATTCCAAGACAAAAACTATGTTGAGAAAAAATGAGAAAACAAGTTATCGGTTCACTCCCACATTTATTACTCAGTATAATCATTCAGCTTACAGTATAAAAAATGTGTTTAAGAAACATTGGGGAATTATTCGAAGTGATCCGATTATTGGGCCTCTGATGCCTGTTCATGTACCCATAATTTAAAAAAAATCAAGATCTCTAAAGACCATCATTTCCCCCAGTAGGCTGAAGGATTCTATTACCAACCTTTGTAATGAAAATAGAAATAAAAATACCAAAATGAGAGATAAAGGCAATTTTTCATGTGATAGGAATTGTTGCATTACCTGTAGACACATAAATAAAAAAGATGCATTTACATCATTTTCAAATGGTTTAACTTATAAGCGTAATGATTACATCAATTGCCTAAGTACATTTGTGATATATCTTATATCATGTGAATGTGGTCTCCAATATATTGGTAGAACATCAAGAACTTTAGGCACACGGTTCCTAGAACATAGGAGAAATGTCATACGTGGGTTTACCATGCACAGTTTATCACGACACTACATTAGTAAACATAATAAAAATCCATGTCGTTTGTCAGTTATGGGTATTGAATCCATTCCTTCTACTATATTGGGAAGTGATAGATTTAAGAAATTATGTACGCGTGAGACATATTGGATGTATGTATTAGGTACATGGGCGTCCGCAGAAATTTTTTCAGGGGGGGGCATAATTTTAACGGCCAGTGCCCGGCGTGAAAGTAGTGGTGAGTGCACCGTGGCGAGCGAGCACGACCAGCATAAGGGGGGTTTCTCCCACCCCCCCCCCGAGAAAATTTTGAAAAAAAAGTGGCCAAATGGTGCATTTTCAAGCAAATTTGAGAAAGCTTGAAGGTTAATAAAGCAATATTAAATATTAAAAAAACACCATTGCATGCAGTTGCACCACATTATTCATACACACACTCTCCCCCCCCCTCTGCATCTCCCATCTCTCTCCCCCCCTGCATCTCCCATCTCTCTCCCCCCTCTGCATCTCCCATCTCCCCCCCCCCTGCATCTCCCATCTCTCCCCCCCTGCATCTCCCATCTCTCCCCCCCTCTGCATCTCCCATCTCTCTCCCCCCCTGCATCTCCCATCTCTCTCCCCCCTCTGCATCTCCCATCTCTCTCCCCCCCCTGCATCTCCCACCTCTCCCCCCCCCCTCTGCATCTCCCATCTCTCTCCCCCCCCTGCATCTCCCATCTCTCCCCCCCCCTGCATCTCCAATCTCTCCCCCCCCCCTCTGCATCTCCCATCTCTCTCCCCCCCTGCATCTCCCATCTCTCCCCCCCTGCATCTCCCATCTCTCTCCCCCCCCCGCATCTCCCATCTCACTCCCCCCCTGCATCTCCCATCTCTCTCCCCCTTGCATCTCCCATCTCACTCCCCCCCCTGCATCTCCCATCTCTCCCCCCCTGCATCTCCCATCTCTCTCCCCCCCCCTGCACCTCCCATCTCACTCCCCCCCTGCATCTCCCATCTCTCCCCCCTCTGCATCTCCCATCTCTCCCCCCTGCATCTCCCATATCTCTCCCCCCCCTGCATCTCCCATCTCACTCCCCACCCCTGCATCTCCCATCTCTCCCCCCCCTGCATCTCCCATCTCTCACCCCCCTGCATCTCCCATCTCTCCCCCCCTGCATCTCCCATCTCTCCCCCCCCTGCATCTCCCATCTCTCTCCCCCCTGCATCTCCCATCTCACTCCCCCCCCTGCATCTCCCATCTCTCCCCCCCCCTGCATCTCACATCTCTCCCCCCTCTGCATCTCCCATCTCTCCCCCCCCCTGCATCTCACATCTCTCCCCCCCCTCTGCATCTCCCATCTCTCCCCCCCCCGTCATCTCCCATCTCTCCCCCCCTGCATCTCCCATCTCTCCCCCCCCCTGCATCTCCCATCTCTCCCCCCCCCCTGCATCTCACATCTCTCCCCCCTCTGCATCTCCCATCTCTCCCCCCCTGCATCTCACATCTCTCCCCCCCCTCTGCATCTCCCATCTCTCTCCCCCCGTCATCTCCCATCTCTCCCCCCCTGCATCTCACATCTCTCTCCCCCCCGTCATCTCACATCTCTCCCCCCCCCTGCATCTCACATCTCTCCCCCCCCTCTGCATCTCCCATCTCTCCCCCCCTGCATCTCCCATCTCTCCCCCCCCTCTGCATCTCCCATCACTCCCCCCCCTCTGCATCTCCCATCTCTCCCCCCCCTCTGCATCTCCCATCTCTCCCCCCTTTGCATCTCCCATCTCTCCCCCCCCCTGCATCTCCCATCTCTCCCCCCTGCATCTCCCATCTCTCCCCCCGCCCCCCCCTGCATCTCCCATCTCTCCCCCCCCCTGCATCTCCCATCTCTCCCCCCCTGCATCTCCCCATCTCTCCCCCCCCCTGCATCTCCCATCTCTCCCCCCCTCTGCATCTCCCATCTCTCCCCCCCCTGCATCTCCCATCTCTCCCCCCCCATGCATCTCCCATCTCACCCCCCCCTGCATCTCCCATCTCTCAATCTCCCTCGCCCCCCCCAAGCTTCTTTGCCCCCCCAACCTCCCCCCACCCCCAATCTCCCTCGCCCCCCCCCCCAAGCTTCTTTGCCAAATTGCCCCCCCAATCTCAGTCTCTCCCCCGCATCTCCATGCCATCTCTCCCTGGTACCACGTGTCCCACTCCCTACCTTATGAGATAATGCGGCCACACTGCCGTCTGCCGGGGTGCAGGAGGGAGCAGGGCCAGAGGGAGAGTCTGGGTGCCAGTCCGGATGGGGAGTTACAGTGGTCAGCGCGGGAGAGCACGTGGCGGCCCCCACCCCTGCGTGACTGCTGCAGCTAGCCCCGCCTCCCATCCAATCCCGGGCCGCGGCTCAGCTGCCTCTTCCTCCCTCAGCATATTTTATTAAATTAATGCTGCGACTGCGAGGATCCAGGGGGGGCAAGCGCCCCCCCTTACCCCCCCTGCGGACGCCCATGACTAGGTACATTACATCCGTGTGGATTGAATGATCATATTGATGTTAGCACTGTTGTTTAGTGTTATGGTACCAACATGTTTTGAGGTACGTCTCTGAGGTCTGGTTTGGATGGATTTTCCTGTCCTCTCATTGATAGTTGTCTCATCTCAGTTTGGTTGGTTTTACTATAGGTGCTCCTTTGACCCATATAGACATAACAGATGGAAAGTGCATTTATTATTAATATCATTATTATTAACTAATAGTATAGACACATTAGGTCTATGCCTGTGATTACACATACTTTGACACAAAGGTTTTTTTGTATGTTAGTGGGGAGTTGTGGCCCCCATCGGTCCTGAGGTTTTTTCTGTCTCTGATTCTGCTTTCTTCAGTCTATGATTATTTTAATGGTTATTAATTATATATTATTTATTATATTAATTTATGTTATTTTATCCCCTATATTATAACTTTTATTGTTATTCCTTCCTTTCCATTTTTCTCTTTCCCCTCCCCTTTTTCCTTCACCCCCCTCCATTCACCCCCCTCCCCCTTTTTTTCCATTCCCTGTTCCATTTCCCACCTCCCTTCCCCCCTCTTTTTCCCCCGGTTTTTCATTTACTTCCCCCCCTGCCCCCCCCCCTTTTTTATTCACAGGTCATGCATTTCTCTTATGATTTTTATTATGCTTGTGTGTTGCTCCAATAAGATTTTTCTGTGCTTATTTAATGTGTTAATCTTTTACTTCTATATATAGTTTATTTTTGGATGTATCCAATATTTCATCTCTGTCCTTTAAAGATTTATTATTTGTATGTTGTTCATTCATCTAGCTATTCATTTTCATTTGTTAGTAGGAATATGTTTAACTGCTTACAAATAGGCTCTAGTGCTTTATGATTGTCAAGTATAATGTTGTCCAGCAATGAAACAGGGTTAAATTTGTGAAATTGCAAGTACCCGCCCACCATCCGTACTGGCCAATCACAATAGTAAAGGAGATATAAAGGACACCCCTTTTGATCAACGAATTCTACCCCTGACGAAGTCCTTAGTGACGAAACGCGTAGGGCGTTTCCCAAAGAGGCGAATTTGTGGCTGACATTACTGCACGAACGGAGAGAGTACCTTGGAGCTGTTGCTATGTTTGCTTAGGACTGCTGTCGCTTCCGGTTTTGCAGTTGACTGCTGGTGAGCAGTGAGAGCTGTGGGAGGTGTATCTGGAGGCAGTCTCTGACCGTGTTGCTGATTATTACATCATCTGGCTGCGGTGGCTCCAGTGCACCTTGCTGAACCAACAGATACACCAGAAGTGGCACCAACGGGACAGGCGGATACATTCCCTTCACAGCTTCAAGGCGATTGAGTATATCTCATAAATGCTATTATTTTTACTCTGTGAGTGCACTTTTTATATTTTATAATCCCATAAATACTGTTTTATACTTTATCACACTAGGAGTGCGCCTGTTTTTTCTTCTTGTTTTCTGTATATATATATATATATATATATATATATATATATATATATATATATATATACACAATTTACAGATTATTCTGCATATATATATTATTTATTTATATATATAAATTACCACAATATATATATATATATATATATATATATATATATATATATATATATATATATATATGTCCCGTTGTGGTAATTTGTTGGGGGGGGGGGGGGGTTGTGAGAGCTTGCTTGGTATCTTTGTGTCTGTTTACTTTCTCCAGCTGGTCTCAGCTGTTTTGGATGTTAGTGGCTCCTCCCACCCAGGGTTGAAAGCTCGCCCCTCCCCTCTGTCCAAGTATGTAGAATCCTCCCGAAGGGGGTGTTAGCGCTGCACAGCCGAAATAAAGGACTTGCTGGAGGCTGATGATAAGATTATGGAAAAACTTTATTGCACATAGTGCAAGCAGATCCTCTTGACGCGTTTCTGCCTGGTTGGCCTTTGTCAAAAGAGTGATCTGCCTGCATAAAAAAACACATACATATAGGGTGTGTAAATGACCACACCTGTTCCTGTTACCTGACACAACAAGCCACAGGTGTATATCATCACCACTCCACAATGTGAAAAATTAAACAAGACAATATGTTAAAAGAAATGACCAAAATGCCCTCATATCAAGCAAATATATGGCATTATATATAAACGGCCTATTTTGCCTGAGAAAGATTATATATTGTAGGAATATGATGATACAAATATACATTGGTCATGATTAAAAACAAAGACATATTTAGAAGAAGAGATATGTGCTGATATGTGAAAGCACACAATGTGTCTTAATCTTGTAATAAACCCATAATATTTTTGTAATATACCCGACTATGTGGATAGAGGTATTTTGAGAGACAATGCGACTTATAAATTACAATTGTAGATAATGAATTTTGCCTAGAGGACCATTGAATATATTTAGTTTCATTAATATGCAATTGCATTCAAGGAAAAGAAAAAGAAAAAGATATGTTTCTTATGTTAGATTGTTTTGACTGAAACATGCTTCTAGAGATAGATGTGGCTAATGTGTCGGCCTACCTGAATGCAAATTTAGGTCCTGTTTTAGTAAACAATTCTAGATCTTTATCCAATTTAAGTATATTCCAATGTTTTGAAATTATTTGTCTAATTTGTGACGCTTGTTTGCTGTATTTTGTAATGAATAGTGGATTATCATTAAATCCCCGTTTTTTACCTTTATTAGTTTTGTCACTTTTTTTGTGACTTAACAGTTGAGCTCGATCCATAGAATCTGCATTCATGAAGGCTATATCTACATTATCTTGTGTATATCCTCTTGACAGGAATTTGGACCCTAATGTTTTCGAGTGTTTTAAAAATGTTTCTTGGTTTGAGCAAAGACGTTTGTACCTCATGAATTGTCCCTTTGGAATTCCACGGATCAATGCTTTCGGGTGACTGCTATCTGCACGTAAGTACGAATTCCTGGCGTGCGGTTTCGTGAAGATGTCTTTTTGTATACACTGGCGACACACTTTATTCGAGCTCGGCTAGTCCCACGAATTCGGGTATACCCGGGTGTATTGAGGTTTGTGACTGTTTTCTGCCCGAGTGCATTGAGTTATTTTCCGGCAGGGATTGAAGCATTTTATTCCCGCTGGCTGCAATACTGCACAGTACATATATATATACTGCATTACAATTCATGAATTTATGCCATCTGGTAGACACGCGAAGCATTGCAGCCTATTAAATCCTAATCATTATCATTTAACAGATCAGCCGCCCGTCAGCCAGGCATGAACCCAGGCTGGGAAGGCAAATGCAACGGGGCTTGTCAGAGGTGAGGAGCGGCGCATTCCAGGTATCTGCCAGGTACATACCGGGTATTTGCTCGAATAAAGTGTGTCGGTGCAGTACCTGTTTCTGGATCACCATGGATAGTCACATCAAGATAGTTAATTTTCTCAGTATCAGTATCAAAAGTGAAGTGAAGATTGATATCATTGGAATTTAGTTTGTGAATAAAAGAGTGAATACTATCAAGATCACCATCCCAAATGAAGATAAGGTCATCAATAAAACGTTTATAATAAATAATTTTTGAACGAAAATCATTTGTGCTACCAAAAATGTGAACAGATTCCCATAGACCCAAGAAGAGATTAGCATATGAGGGTGCAAAAGAACTCCCCATAGCTGTGCCTTGTTTTTGTAAGAAAAATTGTGAATCAAAAAGAAAATAATTGTGAGTTAATAAAAAAAGAATAGCGTCATTGATAAATGTGATTTGTGCAATAGAAAGTGTAGAAAGTTGAAGGTAGTGATAAAAGCACGAAGGCCGTGTTGATGTTCAATAATAGTGTATAACGATGTGACGTCCATGGTGACCCATCAGTATCCCTCTTTCCAAACAATGTCCCCCAAGGACACCAGTAGTGCTGTCGTGTCTTCTATGAATGACGGTAAGGTTTTTACAATGGGTTGAAGAAATCCATCTACATAACGTGAATAACCATCTCCCAAAGATCCTATACTGGACACAATAGGTCGCCCAGGAGGGTCCTCTAATGATTTGTGAATCTTTGGGAGATGGTGGAACACAGGGACAATGGGAAATACGCACGCCAGAAATTGCCTTTCTTTATTGGTTAAAACATATAAAGCATCACCTAGTTCAAGAAGTCTTTCAAGCTCTCCAAGAAACACTTTTGTTGGATCTGATTTTAATCTAACATAGGAGTTTACATCACTCAAAAGTCTCAAAGCTTCATCTCTGTATCTACTGGACGACTGTACAACTATGGCTCCACCCTTATCGGCGTTTTTTATAGTAATATCGTTATTATTTTTTAAAATATCTAAACCAGCCTCTCTTGTGAGGTTAGATTATCAGATATATGAAACGAATCTGAAAAAGAATACCCTTTAGCTAATATCCTCAAGTCCCTGTCGACCAGTCTTTCAAAGGTTGATACACAGGGCCCTTTAGTATTGTTTGGGATAAAGCAAGAACGTTTCTTCAGATTAGAATTTGTATGGCCGAAAAAGGGGGGTTCCACAACCGCATCAGTACGTCCCTCATCGTACAGAGATAGCATATCAAATTCAAATGCAGTCTCTGTAAAGGAAGAAGTCTCTCTATTTTCTACGACAATACTCTCACCATCTACCCCAGACTTAGCAATCAAAGGATCAGTGATATTGGTTTTCTTTGCAAATAACTTTTTAAGAGCCCACTTCCTAGTGTATTTCTGAAGATCTATTATGGTCGTAAACAGATCAAAATTCTCATGAGGAGCATAGTTAAGGCCCTTGTTCAGCAATAAAATCTGTGATGATGTGAGAGTAATGTCAGAAATATTTATTACATTGTTTAGACTAGGATTTAAGAGTATTTCTTCCTCTTCTTGTCTGCTCTGTGTGTTTTTTCTTTTCTTCTTACCCCTTCTACACTTTTTAATTTTTTTGACTATGTGCTATCTGTGTCAGAGTGTGTGGGTCTTGTACGTTCTTTCTTTGAGTTAGACATGTAAGTTTTATCAAAATAGCCACCTTCTTGATCCCTATTTGTCGGTCTATCCTGTGTAAAAAAGGATACAGAGGGTCTGTCAGCATTATCTGAAGAATCAGTTTCAAAACTAGATCTTCGTTCTACATAGGGTGATTTTAAAATGGACCTGGTATTAGACTTTTGGATATTGGTTTCCTCCTCTGCTGACCATCTACGCGGTGTGGAGTGAGAGGGACTTCTACCCCTAGAAAAATCTCTTATGGGGACTGGTCTCTCCCAGAAATAGACCTGACCCTTCTCATAGTCAGTCCTATCTCTGGAGAATTTGTCTTGTTTTTTAAATATGACTCCTTTCTCCATTTTTTCAATATTTTGTAATAGGATTTTATCATTATGGGGAAATTTATCCATATCCTTAAATCTATACAATTCTTTCTTAAGTAAATCAATTTCACGAGTTAACACTTTTTTCTCATTAACTTTTGCACAAACAATTACAGTAGTTCCATTAGCTGTTTGGAGCATTCATCCAAGATTTTCCTCCATTGAGATTGAAAGTCTTTATTGGGGAAACCAAATGACGGCATTTTCTTTATTCTTAGTCCCCTAGGTATACGTTTGACTCTCAAGTAATTTTCCAGTGTAGTAATGTCCCCAAAAATTCGAATGTCCTGAGTTAGAAGCCTCATCAATTTGACAAAGTGATCAATCAGATCTATTGGATTCTCACATGTTATGTTCTCTGAAACTTCGTCAAATATATGAAGCGCTCTCTTTACTCTTTCAGAATTATTGCCGCATTTTTGGACATATGTAGTAGGTAAGTCCATCACTGCCTCCTGATCCTCTTCCATATTAACTGTGTACTTAATATATTTCCAAAAAGGATATATATATACATACAAAAAAAAGTGCGGGTATATATATTTAATATTTTAAGATTTTAAGATAATCACTCATCAGTCTTCAATTGTAAAAGGAGGAATCTTATATTGTTCAATAAGGTATACTAATATTTCTAATTCTGTGTGTCCTCCATATCCAAGAATTTCAAGCATCCTGATAAACTGTACAAATGTAGAAAACGGGTGAATCATAGATTAACCCCTCAGGCGCTCAGAAAAAGCAAAGTCCTGTGTACATGAGATAATATAATATAATAAGGTTCAACCCCACATGAATAAATGTAACCTTGTGTAATGTCTCCTCCAGCAACTGGCTTACTAAAAGCACCAAATAGTTGAGATAAAGAGACTTACTTTGAATCCAAAGGTTAATGGGGTAAACGATGCAGTACCTTTAGTTGAATCCTCTCTGAATGATGAGGCTGCTCCTACTTGACTGACCTGTCATGGCGCGTAGTAAGTAGAAGAGGATTGTGGCACTTCACCGCCACGGATAATGAGCTGTATCTCTGCTGCCAACCCTATACCCGCTAACTAGCGGTGGGTGGTCACGTGACCGGTGGCCGCGGCGAGACTTCCAGGTCCGATGTAGGAACAGCTGTGCTTGCGCTTGATAGATGAATGTGGCGCCTCAAAGCCACGGATGATGTATGGTGTCTTCACCGCCAACCCCTCACACGCTTACTCGCGGTGGGCGGTCACATGACCGGCAGCCGCGACGGGACTTCCGGACAGGGAGCAGGAGCAGCTGGATTTCAATTGTATCGGCGACTCTGCGTGCTAGCTGCAATCTATAGAGCATGTAGAATCCTCCCGAAGGGGGTGTTAGCGCTGCACAGCCGAAATAAAGGACTTGCTGGAGGCTGATGATAAGATTATGGAAAAACTTTATTGCACATAGTGCAAGCAGATCCTCTTGACGCGTTTTTGCCTGGTTGGCCTTTGTCAAAAGAGTGATCTGCCAGCATAAAAAACACATACATATAGGGTGTTTAAATGACCACACCTGTTCCTGTTACCTGACACAACAAGCCACAAGTGTATATCATCACCACTCCACAATGTGAAAAATTAAACAAGACAATATGTTAAAAGAAATGACCAAAATGCCCTCATATCAAGCAAATATATGGCATTATATATAAACGGCTTATTTTGCCTGAGAAAGATTATATATTGTAGGAATATGATGATACAAATATACATTGGTCATGATTAAAAACAAAGACATATTTAGTAGAAGAGATATGTGCTGATATGTGAAAGCACACAATGTGTCTTAATCTTGTAATAAACCCATAATATTGTTGTAATATACCCGACTATGTGGATAGAGGTATTTTGAGAGACAATGCGACTTATAAATTACAATTGTAGATAATGAATATTGCCTAGAGGACCATTGAATATATTTAGTTTCATTAATATGCAATTGTATTCAAGGAAAAGAAAAAGAAAAAGAAAAGAAGACCAGGGAAGGATAATCAAATGTCAACTAAGTAGGTTGATACATATATATATTACTAAATCATAAATATAATAGATACATTAGTCATGCAAAAAGTGTTTCAATTCCCATTCCACATTTAAACCATGAGGTTGCAATGTGTTGAGAGAAAAGATCCATGACATTTCTTTTTTATTTAAGTGATTTAACCTATCCCCTCCTCTTACATGAATGGAAACATGTTCAGCACCAAAAAATTTAAAGATCTTTAGCCCACCCTAGGGACATTGAGAAAAATATTTAGCCACTGGATGGAATAAATCCCGATTGTTGATTAACCGGATGTGTTCTGAAATTCTGATGTACAACGATCTAATAGTCCTACCCACATATTTATAATTACATCCACATATAATCACATACACAACATGAGTTGTTTGACAGTTGATAAATGTATTTATCCTGTATTTGCTATTTGGAAACAATGTGTGTATCCTTTTTGTGGGAGATGCGTATTTACAATATTTACAGAAACCCCATCTTTAAAATCCCTTAGGTATGTTTCTTATGTTAGATTTATTCCATCCAGTGGCTAAACATTTTTCTCAATGTCCCCAGGGTGGGTTAAAGAACTTTAAATTTTTTGGTGCTGAACATGTTTCCATTCATGTAAGAGGAGGGGATAGGTTAAATCGCTTAAATAAATAAGAAATGTCATGGATCTTTTCTCTGAACACATTGCAACCTCATGGTTTAAATGTGGAATGGGAATTGAAACACTTTTTGCATGACTAATGTATCTATTATATTTATGATTTAGTAATTATATATATGTATCAACCTACTTAGTTGACATTTGATTATCCTTCCCTGGTCTTCTTTTCTTTTTCTTTTCCTTGTATACAATTGCATATTAATGAAACTAAATATATTCAATGGTCCTCTAGGCCATATTCATTATCTACAATTGTAATTTATAAGTCGCATTGTCTCTCAAAATACCTCTATCCACATAGTCGGGTATATTACAACAATATTATGGGTTTATTACAAGATTAAGACACATTGTGTGCTTTCACATATCAGCACATATCTCTTCTTCTAAATATGTCTTCGTTTTTAATCATGACCAATGTATATTTGTATCATCATATTCCTACAATATATAATCTTTCTCAGGCAAAATAGGCCGTTTATATATAATGCCATATATTTGCTTGATATGAGGGCATTTTGGTAATTTCTTTTTTTTTTTTCAATGTTTTTATTAGGCATTTAGATATTACAGTTTACAAGCCATATAACATCGCCTAACATTGTTCAAGATAACACATTTTTTTTTGAGGGGGGGGGGGGGGAAACAGAGTGGCAACCGCAGTTGTCAGGAGGAAAAGGGGGAAGGGTGGTGTCTTCCGAGAGTGAAGACCTAGAGGGGGGGGGAGGGAGAGGTGTGGGAAAGAGGATGGGGAAGAGAAGGGGGGGAAGTAGGATAGGAGAGATAGTCCATTTGACTGGTGAGTGGATCTCTGGTTGGGGTCGTCCCTGAGTCCCTTATGGGGGGGGAGAGTAGGCCTCTACCTTGTTGGGTTTGGTTGGCGATCTCTGGTGAGGAGGAACCAAGGTTCCCAGATATCTTCATAAGCGGGGATTTTTTGCCTCACGGTGGCGGTAAGCCTTTCCATGATCATTACCTCGCTAATTCGTTTTTTAATCGTGTTCAGTGCCGGCACTGTTGTTTTCCTCCAGGAGGCCGCAATACAGCATCTCGCCGCGGTGAGAATGAAGGATATCAATTTCCTGGTGGGCCGGACTATGTGCGGCATAGGCGCAGCCAGCAGGTAGGTCAGTGGTTCAATAGGAACTTCTAGGTCCGTGACCTCTTTTATCAGAATTTGGACCTTGGCCCAGTATTTCACAATTTCTGGACAGGTCCACCAGATGTGAACCATGTCCCCTCTATTACCACTGCCTCTCCAACATTGGTCTGAAGCCAGAGGGTAGATCTGGTTTAATCGTGCTGGGGTAAGATACCAGCCAAACATGATCTTATAAATGTTCTCCTTAATTGTAGTGCATAGGGAAGTTTCTGAGGCTGCCTGCCAGATTTCCTCCCAAGTCTCTCTTTCTATATTAATGTTCAGGTCAGCTGACCATCTGAGCATGTAATCATGCTGTGTGGGGGTCGTTGTGTGCATTAGTACGTTATATATATCCGAAATTAGACCCTTCTGGTAGGTCTTGGCCTCATACAGATTTTCAAACGTAGTGAGAGTGGGGTATTCTGGAAGAGGGCAGGTGGTTCGCACAAAGTTTCTAATTTGGAGGTATTTGAAGGTGTCCAATTCTTTGATTTTAAATTTGGTCCTCAGTTCTTGGTAGCTCAGGAGCTTCCCTAGGCTCAGTAGATCGACAATCGCCTCTGTACCCCGTGTGTTAAAGTGGGCGAACAGTTTAGATCCACATCCCGGGGGGAATTTGGGGTTATTAATGAGTGGGGTGAGTTGGGAGCTTGTAGAGGAGAGGTTATATTTATATTTGCATCTTGACCAGATGTCCAAAGTAAATCGTGAGGTCTGTAATTCAAGATTGTGTAAATGGCCATCTCCTCTGTCCAGGCTCCAGAGGCAGGCTTGCAGAGAAGGCAATTTGGCACATTGAGTCTCCATTTTCACCCAGCAACAGCGGGTCGGGTCTGAGTTCCACATTACCACCTGCTTGAGCTGTGCAGCTAGGTAGTATTTATGAAGATCAGGTACCCCATCCCTCCTCTCGATCTAGTGGTCATCAGGACCGATCTGGCGACTCTGGGTCTCTTACCCTGCCAAATGAAGTGGAGTAATCTATTCTGTATATATTTTAGATCAGCGGCCGGGACCTGGATCGGGAGTGTCTGAAAAAGGTACAACATTCTTGGGAGTATATTCATCTTGGTAGAGATCATCCTCCCGATCCATGAGATCTGATAACCTTCCCACTGATCTAGATCTTTTTTGATCTGGTCCCACAGCTTCGGGTAGTTATCCCGGTATAGGTCCCGATAGTGCCTAGATACATTAATACCCAGATATTTAATGCATGAGGGGCACCATCGATAGGAGAAATTTAGTTTAAGTAGCTTAACTACGGGGTCAGGGAGACTAAGATTTAGGGCCTCTGATTTGTTGCTGTTTATTTTATAACCTGATACCCTCCCAAATTCCGTCAGTTGCCTCTGGAGGTTGGGGAGGGAAGTGAGGGGCCTGGTCAAGGTCAGGATGATGTCATCAGCGAATATGGAAATTTTGTAGTGTTCGTTGGCAATGGAAATACCTTGGATGTTTGGATTTTGTCTGATTCTAGTCGCCAGTGGTTCAAACGTGAGAGCGAAGAGGAGAGGGGAGAGGGGGCACCCCTGTCGGGTTCCATTTCTAATGTGGATTTGCTCGGGTCCACCTCCTGTTAGTCTTACAGAGGCAGACGGAGTTTGATAGAGCGCCTGGACCCCCTTCAGAAATGAGTCACTGAACCCAAACTTTTTCAATGTGTTGTCTAGAAATAGCCAGTCAATTCTGTCAAATGCCTTCTCTGCGTCGAGGCTTAATAACATCGCTTTGAATCTGAGAGGTGGGCATAATCAACTAAATTAATGATTTTACGGGTATTGTCTGAGGCCTGACGGCCCAGAACAAACCCGACCTGGTCTACTGTATGTGTACTAGTCTCGGGAGTATTGGGTTAAGTCTGTTCGCCAGTATTTTACTATACAGTTTTAGGTCATTGTTCAACAGTGAGATTGGTCTATAACTTCCACATTGGGTGGGGTCCTTCCCATCTTTGAGTATTAGGGCCAGATTGGTGGACGACATTGAGGATGGGATAGGACTGCCTTCTAGAAACGAGTTGAACAATTGTAGTAGGTGTGTGGACAAAATGGGGAGAAATTTCTTGTAATATGCATTTGTGAAGCCATCAGGGCCCGGTGCTTTAGAGATTTTTGAGGCCTTGACGGCCGTTTCTAATTCTTCCGCCGTTATTGTGGCGTTTAATATAAGGCTTTCCTCCTCTGTTAGTGAGGGGAGGTCGCATTCGGCTAGGTAGTCAATAGCAGCCGTTTGCTCCTTCGAGCCTGGGATAGCAGAGTGGGCTCTTAGGTTGTATAATTTAGTGTAGAATTTAGTAAATTCTTCTGCAATTTTTTTTCCGTTATATAAGAGTTGCACTGTTCCGGATCGCCGTTATTTGTGACCTTTTTTGTATGCCTCGTAGCTTGCTAGCAAGAAGTCTATCAGCCTTGTTCCCTTTATCATAATACCTCTGACCCGTCCATTTAAGAGCTTTTTCTGCGTTTTCCATTTGTATTATTCTTAAGTCATTTCTTGCAGAAGTCACCTGTTTATAGATTCTCCGGGAGGGGTTATTTTTATGTTGCTGTTCTAAACTGTTTATTTTGTCTGTTAGCTCCTTGGTTTGTTTGAGTTTAATTTTTTTCCGATGGGAGGCAATCGAGATGAAATGTCCTCTGATTGTCGCCTTATGGGCTTCCCATAGGGCTGCTGGAGATGAGACTGAGCCTGTATTTATACGATAATATTCCTTAAGGGATTTTTGAGCTCCCTTACTGTCCCAGAGTGATTCAGTAAGGAGTCATTAAGTTTCCAACAGTATGAGATCGTTTTTACGAATGGGATGGATAGGGTCATGGTGATGGGAGCGTGATCTGACCACGTGATTGGGCCGATATCTGATTCTGTGGTGGCTTCTAGTATGTTCTTGGTAGCAAGGAAGTAGTCTATACGGGAATATGTTTGGTGAGGGGCCGAGTAAAAGGTGTAATCCCTTTGCCCCTGATGCTGTGTTCTCCAGATGTCTATAAGAGAAAAGTCTCCAATAATGTCCTTGAATTTTTTCCCCAGTCTTTGTGACTGGGTGGAGTGTTGTCGTCCTGGTAGGCTCGATTTGTCTTCTCTGGGGTTGAGAGCCATATTTAAATCGCCTGCAATAAGCAGCGAGGGCAAGTATTGTGGGTCAATTTCTTCCAGAACTTTTTTTAAGAATTCTGTCTGGTTCTCAATTGGGGCATATAGGTTAATAAGGGTGATTGTCGAGCCTGAAAGTGAGCCATAGACCACAATAAATCTTCCCTCTGGGTCTGCCTGGATTTTTGTTAAATTAAATGGGGTACCCTGACGGATCAGAATGGCAACCCCTCTGCGCTTACTACTATATGAAGAGAAATAGCTCAACGGATACGCATGCTGGAATGTTTTAGGCGACTCCTGAGACGTGAAGTGCACCTCCTGGAGGAAAACAACATCTCCCCCCGATCTCTTGATTTCCTGTAGGGCCATGCGCCGCTTTCTAGTATTATGTAGGCCCTTAACATTTAGGGATTCAAACTTTAATGCTTTTGATGGGACATTATATCTATCGTTAACGTTCGCTTCGTGTGGGCTTTGAGCTAAGGTTAGAGGTGGGTAGTCAAATGGGCAGGAGGGTTGGGGTGGGTAGGGGGACCGCTGGGCTAGGGACAGCGGGTGGAAAAAAGGAAGGAAGGTAGACCCGGATGGGGTCTGAAAGGTGTGAAACCGGTCTGACCTAAAGGCCGGTTGGTGTGGTTTAAGACCCTTGGGGGCGGGTCTGACAACAGTCTCCAGCAAAGGCGGGCCAGGTGGAGACCCTTAGTTATGTGATCATCTACTTACTCTGATGCATCATACCTGGGAAGTTTCCCAGAGTATCCAGCGCCGGCACGGCTGGTATGGTCCGCGGGGCCCCGGCCTCTTTTTCCCCTTGTGCGTGTATAAGCTCGGGAGTAGGAATCTTCCTTTGATTCCCCTTTCAGTGGGGTGAGGGTGTGGTGGGGGGGTTATGAGGGAGGAGGGGAAGTGGGTGAGGGTTGGAACAGACCTGGGGAGAGTGCTAAATGGAGTAGGGAACTGAGGGGGGGGGTAGGAAAAGGAGGACAGGGGGATGCTGGGTGGGGAGGGAATTCAGGGGTGGGAGGGGGGAAGGTAGTTCGCAATCTTGACCTGCGTGGTAATCATTTCAGACAAAATGAAACATAGCGAGTATACAGTACGTGTACAGTAACAGTCAGGTTAGGGATAAGCAAAATTGATACAAAACTGTAATCTCTTGGGCTCCTTCGGGGTGGTGGAGGTCAGGGGTTTCTCAGACAGGAGATGAACCTTGGGGGGAGGGAGACTAGGGGTCAGTGGGGGGGGAGGGGGAAGGGGTAGTTTCGCATAACCTTCCCACTTGGAGTTCTTGTGGGACAGCAGAAAACATATAATGCATAAAAGATATACAGTACAATACAGATCACAGACAGGTTAAACAATTGCAGCAACCGCGCGAGGGTATGGAGTCTAGCCACCTGTTAGGTTGAGAGTGGTATATGTTACGTTAGAGAGGTTTTCCTCTTTGTGAGGGGAGGGGGCATGAATAAGTTAAGGGACAGGGTCGGTATGTGGTGGCCAGCCCTGTCCTGGCCCCTGCCTATACTCCTGTGAGGGCGTAAAAGGAGATTATCCGTCTCTCTTTTGCATGTACTGGGTAACATTGTTGTGGGGGTATTTTTTTTTTTTGCGGGGGGGGATGGGGGGGGTTGGTAGAAGGAGGAGTGGGAGTGGGGAGGAGGTGGAGGCCTCGGTGGGGGGGGGGGTCTAGGGTGGGGTCTGGGGGGGGGTGAATGAGTTTAGCTCATGACATGTGTAGATTGTGCAGAGTGCAGACATTTAGTCATTAGGGGCTCACCATGGTTTGAAACTTCCGCCCCCTCACTGCTCTCTGCAGCTAGGGCTGACATTCACCCCTCTATGCTCTGTATAGTTGGGATCAGTATGTGCGGGGGAGCGGGGTAGATTTTTGGTGGGGGAAGTGCGGTGGGGGGAGTAGGGAGGGGGGGCTGAGGAAGTGGAGGGGAGAGAGAGGGGGAGGGGGTGGAGGGGGAGAGGGGGGGGAGAGGGGGGTGCTGTAGAATGGGGAGGGAAGGGTAGAGGGAGAGGGGGGGGGGTCGGGGGGAGAGAGGGGGGGGGGTAGGGGGGAGAGGGGGTTCAACGTGATGGGCTTGTCCTCAGGGGTTCGGGGTGGGGGGGACCAGGGGGTTGGGGGCTCCTCTTGATGGGCATGCTGTTGTGGGGAAGCACGGCAGGAGGATGGGAGGGGGGACATTGCTGACCTTGGGACTTGTGGGGGGAGGTGGACGGGACATGTGTGGAACACTGGTACAAACCCTGTCTTTCGGCGTTTGTCCGCTGGGTTTCTGAATCGCGTTTCTTGGGTTCTCGTGGTGGGGGGGGGGGAAGGGGGATCGGGCGTCCTGAGCAGGGGTATACAACTTGGCACAACCCCCGCGGTCGAGGGGGGTGAGCGCTGAGGAAATCACGGCCGGGAGGGAGAAGGGTGTGAAAAGGGGATCTTCTGGAGGGTGCCGCCGGGGAAGTCCAGCGGTCTGTGCCGGATGGCGTCATCACGCCCCGACGACACAGCCACCGCCATGTTCAGGCAGTGCAGCCGTCGCCGGCGGGAGCCCATCGCGCAGCGCGATGACGTCAGTTGGAGCTCGTCTGGACTCGGCGGGGCTCGTCTCGATGGTGTGAGGCCTCCTCGGGCGCCATTTTGGTAAGCGAGGCAGCTGAGCGACCGCGGATCGCAGGAGGACCACGAGGAGAGGTATGGGCGCTCCGGCCGCCATCTTGGGAGAACTGCGGAGCTGATGTCGGCGTTCAGACAGGCGGGGATCGTGATCCACTGCGGGGCTCCGGATTCAGCTACTCATCGTCCTGTGGCTGGATTGTCCTCGTTGAGGTCTCAGGGGCTGGCTGCAAGGCTGTATCTGGGTTAGATCTCCGTTGAGCCCTGGGTCGAGGGGAAGACCACGAGGGAAGGTAAGGATGTGCCCG
Organism: Ascaphus truei; assembly: GCF_040206685.1. NCBI lineage: Eukaryota > Metazoa > Chordata > Amphibia > Anura > Ascaphidae > Ascaphus > Ascaphus truei. The sequence goes on from NC_134493.1 coordinate 5,606,941, forward strand.
GCGCCATTTTGAGGGCTGTTTTTTTATGTTTTGTGGGAAGGATGGTGGTATTCTGCCGGATGGAAGTTGTGGTTAGTTCTGTACGGCCCCTCATTTTTCCCGGATTTGCCTTTGTCCCGCGATTCTCTCAGAGGTCCTCACAGGTATGTCGTCCTTCTCCCGGGTCCGGTCACCGGCTGAGTGGGTAGGCTGGAAGGGGTCATCTGGGAGGCCCAGGGCTTTAGCGAAAGGTGCCATGTCCTCGGGGTGCCTAATTGTTAGGTATTTTCCCTTGTGGGGGACCACCAATTTGAAGGGGAATCCCCATTTGTATGTTATCCCTTTTTCTCTCAGGAGCAATGTTAGGGGGCGAAGAGCCTTGCATCGATCAACGGTTTGTTTAGAAAGGTCGTTGTAGACCTGTAGCTGTTCGCCTCGGAACGCGATCGTGTTTCTCTCCCTGCTAGCGCCGATCAGCTTATCTTTGGTTGAATAGCTGTGCAGTCGCACGATCGCGTCCCGTCGGCGATTAGGGTCCTCGGAGCGTGGGCCCAGAGCTCTATGCGCTCTGTCAATCTCCAGGTCTCTTGGCTCAAGGTCTGGGCACAGGAGAAGGAAAAAATCCACCAGGTAGGCCCGCAGGTGCGCAGGTAGGATCGCCTCAGGGATGCCGCGGATGCGCAGGTTCTGGCGGCGATCCCTGTTTTCCTGGTCTTCCAGGCCATCCCGTAGGGTATTGATTTCGTGGCCCAAGCGGATGATTTCGTCGTCAGCCTCTGACTGATGATGTAAGGCCTCGTCGAGTCTGGCTTCTAGCGTGGTGGTGCGCTCCTGGAGGCCATTGATGTCCTGCCGGATTTCGGCCACCGCCTCCTTGATGTTGGTTTGTAGTGAGCGCTGTAGTTTGGCGTGTAGTTCCTCCAAGTATGCCTTCGTAATTCCACCCTCTGCGGGTGGGGGGGACTCAGCGGGGTGTGCTGGGTCCGGGGGGCCTTGTGTGCCTCGTGGGCCTGGAGTCTGGGGGCCATCTTGCCGCTTTCCACCCACTTCTGTAGGCCGCTTTGCGGGGGTAAAGAAATTGTTAACTCCATGAGTTGGGGGATTTTTCCCCTTATTTGACATCCTGCCGGGTTTAGGAACCTTTTAGGGGCTTTTTATAAGTTTTTGGTCGGGCTGAAACTCCTTAAAAAGTATGTTTGTGCAGGAGGGTCTCAGGAGCTCTTCCTCTACCCGACTGTCCTGGATGACGTCATAGACACGCCCCCTTTGGTCATTTCTTTTAACATATTGTCTTGTTTAATTTTTCACATTGTGGAGTGGTGATGATATACACCTGTGGCTTGTTGTGTCAGGTAACAGGAACAGGTGTGGTCATTTACACACCCTATATGTATGTGTTTGTTATGCAGGCAGATCACTCTTTTGACAAAGGCCAACCAGGCAGAAACGCGTCAAGAGGATCTGCTTGCACTATGTGCAATAAAGTTTTTCCATAATCTTATCATCAGCCTCCAGCAAGTCCTTTATTTCGGCTGTGCAGCGCTAACACCCCCTTCGGGAGGATTCTACATGCTCTATAGATTGCAGCTAGCACGCAGAGTCGCCGATACAATTGAAATCCAGCTGCTCCTGCTCCCTGTCCGGAAGTCCCGTCGCGGCTGCCGGTCATGTGACCGCCCACCGCGAGTAAGCGTGTGAGGGGTTGGCGGTGAAGACACCATACATCATCCGTGGCTTTGAGGCGCCACATTCATCTATCAAGCGCAAGCACAGCTGTTCCTACATCGGACCTGGAAGTCTCGCCGCGGCCACCGGTCACGTGACCACCCACCGCTAGTTAGCGGGTATAGGGTTGGCGGCAGAGATACAGCTCATTATCCGTGGCGGTGAAGTGCCACAATCCTCTTCTACTTACTACGCGCCATGACAGGTCAGTCAAGTAGGAGCAGCCTCATCATTCAGAGAGGATTCAACTAAAGGTACTGCATCGTTTACCCCATTAACCTTTGGATTCAAAGTAAGTCTCTTTATCTCAACTATTTGGTGCTTTTAGTAAGCCAGTTGCTGGAGGAGACATTACACAAGGTTACATTTATTCATGTGGGGTTGAACCTTATTATATTATCTCATGTACACAGGACTTTGCTTTTTCTGAGCGCCTGAGGGGTTAATCTATGATTCACCCGTTTTCTACATTTGTACAGTTTTTCAGGCTGCTTTAAATTCTTGGATATGGAGGACACACAGAATTAGAAATATTAGTATACCTTATTGAACAATATAAGATTCCTCCTTTTTCAATTGAAGACTGATGAGTGATTATCTTAAAATCTTAAAATATTAAATATATATACCCGCACTTTTTTTGTATATATATATCCTTTTTGGAAATATATTAAGTACACAGTTAATATGGAAGAGGATCAGGAGGCAGTGATGGACTTACCTACTACTTACTGTCGCGGCCGAGTTTATTCTTACCTTTACCCGGTCTCGGCCGCGACAGATACCGGGCACGCGCCGCATTCTCCCGCGCACGCGCCAGAGCCTCGGAGGATCGGTCCTCCGATCGGGGCTTCCCCCTCCCCTCTCCGGGTCTGCCGGGTCCCCCCAGAGCCCCCCACCGCATCCCCCACATCGCGGGACACCAGGGCTCCCTTCGGGGAGCCCTGGGCACGCACACCGTGCGCGCATGCTCCTGATGAAGCGTGACCACGCATCGATGATGCGCGGCATGCCGAGGGAAAAAAACGAGAAAGCCGGGAAACCTCCCGGCTTGCGGCACTAGCCAAGTGAGGATAAAGTGTGCCGCCTCTGTATGTCCAAAAATGCGGCAGTAATTCTGAAAGAGTAAAGAGAGCGCTTCATATATTTGATGAAGTTTCAGAGAACATAACATGTGAGAATTCAATAGATCTGCTTGATCACTTTGTCAAATTGGAGAGGCATCTAACTCAGGACATTCAAATTTTTTGTGACATTACTACACTAGAAAATTACTTGAGAGTCAAACGTATACCTAGGGGACTAAGAATAAAGAAAATGCCGTCATTTGGTTTCCCCAATAAAGACTTTCAATCTCAATGGAGGAAAATCTTGGATGAATGCTCCAAACAGCTAATGGAACTAATTGTTTGTGCAAAAGTTAATGAGAAAAAAGTGTTAACTCATGAAATTGATTTACTTAAGAAAGAATTGTATAGATTTAAGGATATGGATAAATTTCCCCATAATGATAAAATCCTATTACAAAATATTGAAAAAATGGAGAAGGGAGTCATATCTAAAAAACAAGACAAATTCTCCAGAGATAGGACTGACTATGAGAAGGGTCAGGTTTATTTCTGGGAGAGACCAGTCCCCATAAGAGATTTTTCTAGGGGTAGAAGTCCCTCTCACTCCACACCGCGTAGATGGTCAGCAGAGGAGGAAACCAATATCCAAAAGTCTAATACCAGGTCCATTTTAAAATCACCCTATGTAGAACGAAGATCTAGTTTTGAAACTGATTCTTCAGATAATGCTGACAGACACTCTGTATCCTTTTTTACACAGGATAGACCGACAAATAGGGATCAAGAAGGTGGCTATTTTGATAAAACTTACATGTCTAACTCAAAGGAAGAACGTTCAAGACCCACACACTCTGACACAGATAGCACACAGTCAAAAAACTTAAAAAGTGTAGAAGGGGTAAGAAGAAAAGAAAAAACACACGGAGCAGACAACAAGAGGAAGAAATACTCTTAAATCCTAGTCTAAACAATGTAATAAATATTTCTGACATTACTCTCACATCATCACAGATTTTATTGCTGAACAAGGGCCTTAACTATGCTCCTCATGAGAATTTTGATCTGTTTACGACCATAATAGATCTTCAGAAATACACTATGAAGTGGGCTCTTAAAAAGTTATTTGCAAAAAAAAACAAAATCACTGATCCTTTGATTGCTAAGTCTGGGGTAGATGGTGAGAGTATTGTTGTAGAAAATAGAGAGATTTCTTCCTTTGCAGAGACTGCATTTGAATTTGATATGCTATCTCTGTACGATGAGGGACGTACTGATGCGGTTGTGGAACCCCCCTTTTTCGGCCATACAAATTCTAATCTGAAGAAACGTTCTTGCTTTATCCCAAACAATAGTAAAGGGCCCTGTGTATCAACCTTTGAAAGACTGGTCGACAGGGACTTGAGGATATTAGCTAAAGGGTATTCTTTTTCAGTAGATACAGAGATGAAGCTTTGAGACTTTTGAGTGATGTAAACTCCTATGTTAGATTAAAATCAGATCCAACAAAAGTGTTTCTTGGAGAGCATGAAAGACTTCTTGAACTAGGTGACGCTTTCATTCAGAGAGGATTCAACTAAAGGTACTGCATCGTTTACCCCATTAACCTTTGGATTCAAAGAAAGTCTCTTTATCTCAACTATTTGGTGCTTTTAGTAAGCCAGTTGCCAGAGGAGACATTACACAAGGTTACATTTATTCATGTGGGGTTGAACCTTATTATATTATATTATCTCATGTACACAGGACTTTGCTTTTTCTGAGCGCCTGAGGGGTTAATCTATGATTTACCCGTTTTCTACCTCTGTCCAAGTAAGCAGGTTTTCTTTTCATGCAGCTGGTTGCGACAGGTTCAATGCCTGGGACCATCCTTCCCCTAATTATAGAGTTAAATAAGGATTTTAATCAGTTATTGTTTAGGACCTGCGATATTATGGTCATACCTTGAAAGTGGCTCGCAGGCTTACAGCAGCGGCAGCTTTTATTCGAGTAAAAGCCGCCGGCTGCATGCGTCTGGGAAGCGGGTAGCCGCGGCGCGTGGCGGCGCACTGTGACGTCACAGTAACATGCGCGCCCGGCTTCCCCGTCTTCCCCGGCTTCCGCAGGCTTCCCCGACACCCCTGGAGATCAAATTAAGGTAAGCGGGGGTGCGGGGAAGCAGAGGGGCAGAGCAGAAGCCGGGTTCGGGGTCCGGAAGGGGGGGTAAATTGCGCGTGAAGAGGAGGGGGGGTGCGTGGGGGAAACGCGGCGGCGCGCGTTTATTACTGGCGGCAGCTGGGGTAGATCCCGGCTTGCCGGCGGCATTCAGTGCAATAAAAGATGTCGCTACTGTATACGCTTTGGCCAGGGTTAACTAAATGACCCTTTTTTCAAGAGATATACAGCTGCGCCAGCCTTTATTCTAAAGCAGCTGAAGCCAAGCCGCTCTGATA